>NC_056732.1:137182255-137229755 GCF_019279795.1 Protopterus annectens
TCAACACTTGTGGATCAGCATTTGCATCTGTAACACTCTTACCTGGTATGAAACCATACTGAAGATCATCAATCATCACCATTTTCTCAACCTAGCTGCCATCACCCTTTACCATTACCTCATCCTGTGACCAATCAATGTTATCCTTTACTTGTTACTGCAGCTCTGCAGACCACCCTTGTTAAGATAAGAAGTACCCATACATATTCATCAACATCTTACACATCGTCTCACTTTCCAAGACTACAGAAAACAATCCAGTTAAAAATATCACTACCAAGTCTCAGAAACACCTCCAGGCATCCACAGATATGTCACCTGGAACAACAGCCTTTCCACTGTTAACCCCCCTCATAGCTATCGTTACATTCTTCTTGATAATCTGTTGCACCTCCTGATTAACCATACCCACCTCAGCCAGCCTACTCTCCCTCCCCCATTTTCCTCATGGAACAGGCCATCAAAGTGATGTTTCCATATGTTCTAAACACACTCCTAGCTTGCAAGTTTCACCCATATTCTTTTATCACCCTTTTGTGTGCACATCCTTGCTAGCTACGTCCCTCCATTTAGCCAATAGCTACAGGCCCTATACACAATCCGTGCTGTCCAACATTACATATAACCCCAGACTCCACATCTGTATGGCAGACTCCACATCCATAGCCATGTGCAGCACTCGCTTTGCCATGCACCCCATCTCTTTATACTCATGTCTACTCTCTACATCTGTCTGTCAGTCCCACTTCTCCTTTGACAATACCTTTCTCTGCATACTCCCCTGTACATCTTCATTTCACCACCATGTGGGTAGCAGCAGTCACCACATGGGCAGCATGTCAACCTGTGTCTGATTGAGCATAGTAGGTCACAGGTGCATTAATGTAATGCTGAGTATGAGTACAAATAGGACACATCCACTGAGGGCAATCGGAAGGCCATCCCCACATAAGTCTGTGGTCTCACAGGCAACTATCCAACCCACCCTGTAATGGAGGTCAGCCACAGCATATACACACACACCATAGCTACAGATAACTAGCTTCGGACATGTTTAGGACAAACATCACCCCCCTGGCTCAACATCAGTAGAGAAGGATATGCACACCACATGCACCCGTACCCTCACCATTAATCAGGTTCAAACTGCCTACTAACACACAATGTTATGCATGTCCTTAAAATTCTGCTAGGTACTGGAATATTATTTGATGTAATGTTGTGGCTACTGATACTCATTACTAGTGAGCTGTCTCTGTAAAGAACTATGGACAATGTCTGATTTCCTCTAATGTGTTTTTCCCTGTTTATGTATTTCAGGTGTGATGCAGAGGCTTCCAGCCTATGATGTCCAGAACACAGCAGCCATAACTAAGGCCATCCTGGAACACTACCACATCCTCTTCAGTTGGGTTCGCCAACACCAGCGGGAGAGTACAGCCCTCTGGCAAGACCTCATACAGAGAGTGAACACCTTGGGGAACTGTGGCCACATGTACGAACAGGTCAGGCACAGAGCAACTGACCAGATTCGGCGTGCACGGCAATGGGCTGCTGCGGTGGCGAGGGACGGTTCTGCTACTGGTGGGGGGGGGCAGTCAGAGAGGCCCCATTTACAGCAATGGAGGAGTTCCTTGCCAACATGTATATATGTATCGAGATGCATATATGTGGACAAATCTATACATAATACATATATATATATTTATATAGACAGAGATACACATCCACATATATATCCACAAATATGCATATATACATATATGTAGAAAGGTGAATAAATACATATATATATATATATATATATATATATATACATAAATATACAGAAATATATGACAGCTACAAACACATGCAATCTGACGGTCATGCTGCTGCACAATAGACGTCTACATCTGGAAATGCACTCACTGGACATATTCCTTAAAATGGGGAACTATGACATCTGTGCTGTAATAGAGACCTGGCTAAAGGCAGCAGGAAGTACCCCTGCACTATCAGCCTATTACCCATTCCACATCTCTTGGCTGCAGAACTGTGACTGAAGCACCAAAGGTGGTGGTGTTTCCATATTCATTAAGGAGGCACACACCTCCAGAGTGTTGACCAACTTAGGCATTACAGATCCTGCAGGCATAGCTAACACGGAATAGGACAGTGGTTCAGGTCGTAGCCTGCTATAGGTCCCCAAACATGTCCCAGCACTCACACTCCATGTCCCTAAACACCCTGGAGAATGATACTGTCCACTCTAACACTCACATACTGGTTGATTTCAACTACCCCACCATTAACTGGGAAAGCTACTCATGTACCAATGCACATGACCATCACATCGACCTGGTCCTTCCTAACATGGGCGACTGTTGCTCAACACCAATAAAAAACTCCCCCTTGTTATATCTGAGCACAAATTAATCAACTTTGGAAATCCATGGCTCTCCCACACCACCCTGGACAGGTAACCACCATGAAAAGCCTTTCCAATGCTGAATATGGCCTCATAACAACAGAGGTGGCTAACCTCACGGCAGTCATGCAAACGCATACTAGGTGCATGACAGCTGAATCAAACAACAATGCACTATATGAACATGTACACAAATACATGGGTACTGCTATACCCACTATAACCAGGATCCAGAATTGGAGCACATAGTGAAGACAACCACAAGGTCTCATACAGTTATGTTAAGAATCTCCATGGCAATAGCAAGATTTGTTCTGAGCTGCTAGACAATGGAACCTCCCAGACTGAGCCATAAAATTCTGCCAATAAAGTGGCTGGAATATTGAGTGCAAACATAACCCCTCACTCCCCCCCAAAGGACCTGTTACAACACCAGTACACCACCAGGCACCCAGTAATACTGCAGCACAGGTTAAAACACCACTGTCCAAGGCCAAGAATACAGCTTCTATGGGACCTGAGAATATCTCTGGCTGTGTTCTACATGAACTACCGAGTGACCTGACACCTTACCTGTGTGCCCTGTTCAAGCACAGCCTCACCTCAGACTTTGTCCCTACTGAATTGTACACTGCTACAGTCACCCCTCTCCACAAACGAGGTGTAACTACAGACCCTGGGAAATACCGCCCCAACTGCCTGACAAGTCTGTTATATGAAGCTATGGAATGCATCATGATGCACCTAATAAACAGGGATATGGGAATCTGCAGACTCAGGATCCCACACAGTTTACTTTTGTGAAGGGTAGGTCATACCTGCTTATTCTACCTGGTCAACTTCTTGGTGTCAGTCACCTGAGCTGTGGATGAAGGCAAGGTGAAACATACAGCCTACATTGATCTGGCCAAAGCCTTTGATAACAGTCCCCACTCACTAACTAGGTGGGAACAGAAGCACAAACACAGGGGTATATTGGACATACTGGTGTCATACACTGAGACAGTTGCAGATGTCACTGGGTTTGTTGTAACATACTTTATGAGGAATATGATGTCGGTAACACCCATAGATCTGTGTATTTACTGACTGCACTCCCCAAAGTCCATAACTGATTTACCAAGGACACCAGCCATCTGCTGAACACACAAACATAACAGGCAGACATGCGGCCAGTCACTGGTTAGCATGCCAATGGAGAGGTATGTCAGAGACATATCACTGTGAGTTGTGACGCCACACACTAAATGCATGTCCACACAAACCCTGTCAATCTATCAATCAATCCACCATGTGTATAGCAGCAGTGATGACACAGAATCTGTTCACAAATCTGGGGATATGGCCCCCATGTTGGTTGGCTGTCTCCACATGTCTTTTCCTGTGACATATTGCCACCCAATGTATGTGAATCTGTAGGCCACTGCATCTGTAATGTCCCTCACACAGGCAAGGAAATTGAGCAAGGGCCACATTAAGGAATGTCCCATATGTCAGAACTAGCAGCAGTGTCCAGGCCCACTGCACAATACAATGTGGGCACCTACATAATGGTATGGCCATAGCTATACCTGACATCAGAGGACAGATAGTAAGTAGATAACCAACAGGTTATGTATTAGGATGAATGTTTTGCAAGATACACACTTGAAACTGAAAGGTATGCCATTACTACATGACAGCAGTCCTCAATGGCATGTACAAAACACATAGTAGTCTACAGTTAATTTCAATATATCAGATCAATATCTAATAGGAGATACATATAAACATGGAGCTCAAAAACCAACAACAAGATACTCAGTAGTCAGAGTCCAGCTTTGCATGCAGGGGTGTATGGTTCCAGTACTATAATCTACAATCTACTCTTACTTGAAAAAGCACTGTTAAAAGTACTAATATAATGATAAAATATTTGTTAAACTATTTCTGCCAACCAGTGCACCGTAGTTTGTGTAACATGCAAGTGTGACTGCATATACCCTGGGATACTACCCATGTATGAAACATATCCAAAGAGAAAAGATTGTGGTACTACCCATGTATACCCAGGTGTCCCATACAGTATACTCACACCCCTTGCAACTGTAATGACAGCACATAGAACCATGTTATGTACAGGAAATGAAATACACTTCTTAAAGACGCCATTATCCTGCTGTTTTATCAGACTGGAATGTGATCACTGGTTACCAGGGCTGAGTTATGCTTACCAGGTGTGAGCATTGCTTCAAGATAAATGCTAAACAGATTTGCGCACTGGTAAATGAAGCCTACAGGGTGTAAGCGCTTATCTGTTTAACCGTACATTAGCAGTGCTTAGCTTCGTGCAGACCCACACAAACCCAGTTAAACCTGCTTTAAAGCGCCTTAATCACCCTGTCTCCATCAGCCCTTGTTCTGCCCAGCAAGAAAATAAATATCCCATGCAGGTCTTGAACCCAGTACCTTGTACACTATAGTCACAGCACGTAACCACAAAGCCATCTGAGCTGTGAGGATTTCTGGTGGTTTTTCAAATATATCATTCAGTACACATACTGAATAGCAGTGAACAACTGCTTTGACTGCTACAATTGTTTAGTACTTGTAAGTGAAAATAGTGTTGAATCAGTCAAGTTCTTATATGTAAATATACACATTTCAAATTAATATGGTGGGATACATCTGAGAAGGTACATACAACACTCATGTTTACACATAAAAGTATATATATATATATATATATATATACACACACACACACACACACACACACACACACACACACACACACACACACACACACACACACACACACACACACACACACACACACACACATATATATATATATATATATATATATATATATATTTATACATATTTCCATATCTCTCTCTCTCTCTCTTTCTATATATATATATATATATATATATATACACACACACACACACATACATATATATATATATATATATATATATATATATATATACATACATATATATATATATATACACATACATATATATATAGATATATATATAATATCTGTTTGTGTGTGTATATATATATATATATATATATATATATATATATATGTGTGTGTGTGTGTGTGTGTGTGTGTATATATATATATATATATATATATATATATATATATATATATATATATATATATATATATATATATATATATATATATATATATATATATATATATATATATATATATATATATGTATATAAAAATAATATATGCCCATGACATGTAGTGGAGTCATACCTCAGCACCACAACTCTCAACCTCTTAGTGCGAGGGAACGTAATGTATGTATTGCAGTTATAAATCTAGAATGGTGCTACAGTGACAGGGGATGTGTCAACATATATGTTGTGAAGGAAGGCTCTTCTGAAACTGACATATACGCCATCGTTACTGAGGGACATCATAAAGTCATCATAGTGAAGTACCACACAAATCACAGTAATGATCCTGTGGAATACAGAAGAAATATGAGCAATAAACATGGATAGTCTGAAACAATCTGGTCAGTCAGGAGGTTTACACAGAACTCCTTAGTTCAAGAAATGTGAAACAAGCCTGACAAAGGGGATGTTTAAAGCCATGGAAATGGCAATATAGCACACACACTGGACTAGATAAGCTCACACAGTTGGTCCATTCACACCCTCCTGTCTGTCCTAACACATATTAACTGGAGGAGCAGAGGTCACAAGCAACATACTTCCCACTAGTTAGTGAGATACATCTTCACAGCAGCCCACTGTTTGGTCAGAAATACACAACATGTTTGGTGGCTAGGCAACAGTACATCTGCCAAATATCTGGACATAACATCACACTAGGGTAAAAACACTGAGCTGCTAGGCATGTCACCAAGCACTGTCTACACTACAGGGAGACTGCCACAACACTAACCCAATTTACCTATGGGGAATATACATATAACTGCAAATATAGCAGGCAATACAGGTGTGCAACAGCACAGAGTAACAGACACCAGTGTGAAAGTGTATACCCAGAACCAAGCTCAACACAGTCACAGTCACATAATGGTAAGCCTAAGTAGCAGTACAGTATGTGGACCGTGTGAACAACAGTCATCATCATGTTTGCTACTCACACACTAACCCTATATATACTGCCCCAATTCACGGTGTAGTCTGATGCCTGGCTGTGGTATGGGACATGTCTCCTTCTGGCCCTACAAACATATGGGACTACAACAGAATGCCCAGGTTTTGTATTCAGATACTAGGCATCTGAAACATTACATGTCTGGCAGTCTGATATATCACTGGCTGGATATCAGGAATTATGTCAGTAAATAATGGTATACTCTACATATCCACCTCTTACTGCGTGACATATGAACAAAGGGTGACAGACTTGGGGACAGAGGCAGAAACACAGGGCCAATATTGATATATTGCAGTTATAAACTGAGAACACTGCTGGTGTAACAGGGTTTGTTGTGACATATCTCTTCTGAGGGATATGAAGTCAGTAACACACATGGATGTTACCATTTGCTGACTACAATCATCAGAGTATGCTACTGCATTTATAAAGACAGAAAATATGTGAGTGACGCACCAAATCTAAGACTCCAAACTCTGGCCAGTCTGCAGATAGCCCTACAGGTGAGGGTTTTCCCAACCACATAACACTGCCATTCCAAACTTTAAATCATGCAGAAGATCCATATCCACACAAACCCTGTTAAACCAACATTATTTAAAATGTAGAACAGCAATACTTACATTCTGTCCCCATGTCTGGAACATCTCCCTCCAGTTCGTTGGCCTTTCTCCACAGTGTTTGTTGTAAGAGGTATTTCCAACTACCCTCTGTGATGCTGTTTGTCACACACCCACATGAAGTCCTGCTCACAGTGCAGGAGAAGGGCCAACATCCGCTTGCAGTGCTTACTTATAGGAGTGTGTTTCCATGCAGTTGGCTATAGGAATGATACCACAGCTGTTCCACATGCAATTAGCACGTGGAGGACTCCAATTCCTTCACAGGCCATCAGCTGATCATGAGCATTACCAACCAATGTCAAGCTCCTGCCTATGCAAAACAGATGCATTTTTCCACATCTACCAAAGAGGGGGAGAGGGAGAGAGAGACAGATGGAAAGAAAGAAAGGATGAGATAAAGAGCCAATTGTGTTTGTGTATGATCTATGGGTGGAGAGAGATCTCTGGGTATTATAATGGTTGCATATATATACATGTATGGCTGAGGATTGTCTACAACAACCTCTACAGCGTTTGACAACTGTTGGCTTTGTAATGTGACATTGGGACATATGGGTCCTCAATATGAAAATGTAGTAAAACCCAACCTGCAATGAATCCTGTTATTACACAATCACACCAACAACCACACATGATACTGCTCACACACACACACACTTGCTAGTACTGTGTTTCAACCCCCTACCTAGCTATGTCTTGGTACTACAGTGTTACACAGTTATTGCAGGTGCCACAGAGATTATATGTTGGAGAACTGTCCAAAGGTATCTTTGAAGATGAGTGACATCAGCTGCAGTGCTAAAGGAGAGGTGAGGGAAGTGTAGGAAGTGTGAATGACCACAAAATCAGGTGTCAACAAAGACACACACAAACACACACATTATCACAGTTGCCCGGACCAGGATTAGAACTCTTACCTAACTAGTTTGCTACACAATGGTACTACACAGTTATAGCAAGCACTACAAAGCTTATATATTAAACAGCTGTCCAAAGGTATCTTTGAAGCTGAGTGACATCAGCTGCAGTGCTAAAGGAGGGGTAAGGGAAGTGTAGGAAGTGTGAATGACCACAAAATCAGGTGTCAACAAAGACACACACACCCTCACACACAAACACATTATCACAGTTGCCAGGACCAGGATTAGAACTCCTACCTAACTAGTTTGCTATACTATGGTATTACGCAGTTATCGCACATGACACAGAGCTTATAAGTTGGAGAGTTCTTGAAAGGTATCTTTGAAGGTGAGTGACATCAGCTTCAATGCTAAAGGAGGGGTGTGGGAAGTGTTAGAAGTGTGAATGACCACAAAATCAGGTGTCAACAAAGAAACACACACACACACACACACACACATTATCACAGTTGCCAGGACCAGGATTAGAAATCCTACCCAACTAGTTTGTTACACTACGGTATTATGCAGTTATCACAAGTGCCACTGAGCTTATGTTGGAGAGCTGTCCAAAGGTATCTTTGAGGGTGAGTGACATCAACTGCAGTGATATAGGAGGGGTGAGGAAAGTGTAGGAAGTGTGAATGACCACAAAAATCAGGTGTCAATAAAGACACACATTATCACAGTTGCCATGAACAGGATTAGAACTCCTACCTAACTAGTTTGCTACACTATGGTATAATGCAGTTATCGCAAGTGCCACAGAGCTTATATGCTGGAGAGCTCTAAAATGTATCTTTGAAGGTGGGCGACATCAGTTGCAGTGCTAAAGGAGGGGTGAGGGAAGTGTAGGAAGTGTGAATGACCACAAAATCACATGTCAACAAAGACACACACAAACACACATATTATCACAGTTGCCCGGACCAGGATTAGAACTCCTACCTAACTAGTTTGCTATACGATAGTACTACACAGTTATAGCAAGCACCACAAAGCTTATATATTAAACAGCTGTCGAAAGGTATCTTTGAAGCTGAGTGACATCAGCTGCAGTGCTAAAGGAGGGGTAAGGGAAGTGTAGGAAGTGTGAATGACCACAAAATCAGGTGTCAACAAAGACACACACACTCTCACACACAAACACATTATCACAGTTGCCAGGACCAGGATTAAAACTCCTACCTAACTAGTTTGCTATACTATGGTATTACACAGTTATCGCACGCGACAGAGAGCTTATATGTTGGAGAGCTCTTGAAAGGTATCTTTGAAGGTGAGTGACATCAGCTGCAGTGCTAAAGGAGGGGTGTGGGAAGTGTAGGAAGTGTGAATGACCACAAAATCAGGTGTCAACAAAGACACACACACACACAAACACACACATTATCACAGTTGCCAGGACCAGGATTAGAAATCCTACCCAATTAATTTGTTACAATACGGTATTATGCAGTTATCGCAAGTGCCACTGACCTTATGTTGGAGAGCTGTCCAAAGGTATCTCTGAAGGTGAGTGACATCAACTGCAGTGCTATAGGAGGGGTGAGGAAAGTGTAGGAAGTGTGAATGACCACAAAAATTAGGTGTCAATAAAGACACACATTATCACAGTTGCCAGGAACAGGATTAGAACTCCTACCTAACTAGTTTGCTACACTATGGTATTATGCAGTTATCGCAAGCGCCACAGAGCTTAAATGTTGGAGAGCTCTCCAAAGGTATCTTTGAAGGTGAGCGACATTAGCTGCAGTGCTAAAGGAGGGGTGAGGGAAGTCTAGGAAGTGTGAATGACCACAAAATCAGGTGACAACAAAGACCCGCACACTCTCACACACAAACACACACATTACCACATTCGCCAGGACCAGGATTAGAAATTCTGCCTAAGTAGTTTGCTATGCTATAGTATTACACAGTTATCACAAGCACCACAGAGCTTATAGGGCTGAGATTTGGCCAAAGAATTACTTCAAGGTGACTGACATCAGCAGGGCCAATGGCAGGTGTAGTTGTGTGAATGGCCTCAAAATTATTCATCTACAGACACACACACACACACACACACACACAAACACACACACTTGCCAGAATCAGGATTAGAACTCCTACATAACCAGTTTGCTATACTACAGTATTATGCAGTTATCACAAGCGCCATACAGCTTAAAGAGCTGAGACTTGGCCAAAGGGTTATTCCAAGGTGACTGACGTCAGCAGGAGTGCTAACATGGGCATTGGGAAGTGCAGTGAGTGTGAATGGGCCATAAATCATTCCTATGGAAACACACACACACACACATATACACACACACATACACACACACACAAACAGTTATACACAACTTTATATTTGACAGGACTGAGTACACATATGCTACATGAATACTGATTTGTACTATCGTGTTACACAGTTATCACAAGCATCACAGATACTACAGGAATGAGGGCTACCAAAAGGAATGTATACATTGATTGACATTAGCACATCATGTGATATCGGCTGATTGGCTGTGTAGTAGGTGGGACAGGCCTCAAAATGGAATTATCTCTGTCACTGTCTCTCTCTTCCCCACATCTCTGTGTCTGTATGTTTGACATATTACAGTGTGTTGGCATTGGATTTGTGCGAGTATTCCGATCCAATGTGTGTATGCAGCATGAATGGTGTACAATTTGGTGTGTGCAAAGACATCTACGAATGTCAGATATGTATAGTCCACTGTGTTGTCAGACATAGGCTTCATTTCTCTAAATGTAGGAGCATGCCCAGTATGACCTTCTGTATTGAGTGTGTGAATCCATTCCAGGTAGGGCTGTACTCTAGTCCAGGATTTGGTGTTCTACACATACAGCTAGCAACCTGTTTCTGCAGGATATCTGTAGATAGGTTGACAATATGGAGTCACAATGGGCGACAGATAGGGGGATGCTGTAACTATTGCTGTCTGTGCTGCTTGTGTTACATGGTTGATGTTAGCAGAGATATTCAGACATATGTACTGTTTTACACTGTGATGTATTATGTCATCAGCTACTGACAGATATAATTATTTGCTCCCAGTTATTTACTGGGAAATACAAGATGAATGAAGCTGAGTCCAGTATTGTGGTCCACAGCCTACACATTCATGCACACTCCTGCCATTCTGGAAGGGTAGTGGCACAGATGATTGCTGAAGGGTCTATGTAAATGGTCCAGCACCTAGGTACTATGGTGTCTGAGGATCCCCTTCTTGTACATATATCGACTTAAAAGAATGGCCATATCCTGCTGTGGCCATACCTCTCAGTCGTACAGATTCACCCAGGTTACTCAGAGGCAGGGCTCATATATCTGGTCAGTTCCCCTTCACACTGTGGTTTGTGAGAACGTTTATAGCCACCCATTACTGGGTTTGCAGGCAGGTGTAGTATAGGCACACATCAGAGTTTCAGACTTCAAATACTCCATGACGTCCATGCATCTACACCCCCCACTCTGTTATTCTATCCTCTTCCTAACATTATGCGAGCGATATCTGAGAAGTATCCATATAGCTGACCCTTCATCCCAGCTGTATTTATGCATTGGTCCAATGTTCATGCACTGGGACATGGGGGGCATGCTACTGGGATTTGTCAACATGGCCTTGCATTTGTGTTCTGTTGACTGTGTTAGGTTGTTAGTTGTGATCTCATGAGATACCATACATTGGCACCACTGGTGGGACACAAGCCTTTGACAGAGGACTGTATGCCATTTGGTAGTGATGCAGGCCATCTGTTGCAGGCCACTGCATTCTGTCACTCCTATATTCCCAGGCTGTGAGCCAGTGGATTCCCCTGGGGTGACAGAGTAAGTATGCAAGGTGATAATGGCAACAGTTCCTGTCCATATTGATCCAGTGGTCTGGATGCAGGCAGGGTGCTGCTTACAGTTAAGGGCACACCTGCATAGGTCAGCTCTTCCGCATGCTGCATTCTCTGGGTATTCCCATACAGAAGTTGGGTCATACTGTACTCATTCTCAACAGCAAGGATATGACCTGTGATAAACCTGTGGCTAATGGGGAGAGTTGAGTGCATGTGCAATATGGAAACTACTTGCAGCTAATTCACAAATATACCTGGGATATTCCCCTTATACTGCCTGTAAAGGGTCATAGGCAGTCTCTCATTACTTCATAACTGTGTCTTTTTTGGTTTGCCAGTGATTGGCCAAACTACATTAATATTCCATACTACATGGACAACTAATGTGCTGCTAACCTGTCTGTACAATTCCAATGTTGTGCGCAGCTGACAGTTAAATTTTGTGCACTCTGTCTAGGGTACTTCCACCTGTGTGCTGTGTTTATGTATGGGCCCACATTCATGGCATGTCCATCTTTCAGACGGTGACAGATAGTGACATCTGGACAGTGAGTATGGATGACTGCTGACATGGGCATTGCTGAGAAGCACTGTGTTTGGCACTGAAGTTATCGGAACATGGCCCTGTCAACCAAAGTACTGCCCATAGGCACCGAGGCACAACCCTCAATGCCTACATGCTGACCACTTCCAGACAATATTGAACACACAACAACCTAACACACAGACCCTGCATATTGTACACATGCAACAATCTATCCTGTAGATTGGGCTAGCTCGGATAATCTGTGTTCCACTGATACTACTCTTCACATTTACATGTTACTGCATTTCTACATTGGATTACGGGGGGGGGGGCACACCTGACAACTGTAAAAGTACAGTTTTGTACCTACAATAAATGTAGATGCTCGAGTGTATACACTGCTGCAGTCATTACACTTGGATTATCCTGCCGTCAGGCGGTTCCCCAGTCGGCCTGAGTTCCACAGTCTTGGTCAGGCATCGGTTGCTGTCACCTCCTCCCTGACGTCAGTGCGACAGGGGTATATAAGATACAGCCGATGCCATTTTCTTCAGTTTTTCTTGCCCCAGATGTCAGGTGCCTCTAAATAGGTAGGCAATTCCAATTGCTAATAAAACATACATAAGAAAAGCAAACAACAACTTACAGCTACCAGCAAATACTCCCCATAGGTAGTAAAGGGTAGAAGACATAGGTACGTACCAGCCAGTAAGAGGGGAAGGAGGGAGGATAATTTGGACTGCAGCAATGTATACACTCGAACATCTACATTTATGGTAGGTACAAAACTGTACTATGTTCATCGTGTTACACTGCTGCAGTCATGACACTTGGGTAGAATCCCAAAGCTGAGGAAGGGTGGCTGGTTCTATAAGGCATTAGGGGTGGCTATAAGGCCCTGCAGCACTGCAGTGGTGAAGCCAGCTCTGGGTTTAGAATATAGAGGCAGATGGTTATGCTTGGTTAAGGTATGTACAGAACTCCAAGTTGCTGCTTCCAAAATATCCTTGGTAGGCACTCCTCTGAGGTAGGCAGTTGAAGTGGCTGTTGCTCTGGTGGAGTGAGATGTAATGCTGCTGGGTACAGGTTTTCCATGGTATGTGTAGCAGAAATGTATACAATGTCCTATCCATTTTGAAACAGTCTATTTTGAAATGGCTTTTCCCTGTGCTCCTGCAGCATATGCTACCAATAATTGCTCAGATTTTCTGAAAGCTTTGGTTTTGTCCAAGTAGAAGCTTAACTGCCTGTGAATGTCCAAAGAATGCAGTAGTCTCTCTCCTTTATTATGAGGTTTAGGATAAAAAGTTGGCAGGTGAATAGTTTGGTTTGGAGCCACACTGGATACCACCTTTGGCATGAACGTAGGGTTAGTTCTTAAAGACACCCTGTCCTGGTGGAAAATGAGGAAAGGTTCAACTGCCATTAGTGCCTGTAATTCTGAAACTCTACGTGCTGATGTTATTGCCAGGAGCAGAGCAGTTTTCCAAGAGATATATTTTAATTCTGCTGTGTTAGCTGGCTCAAAAGGAGGTAAAGTTAATTTTTCCAAAACAAAGTTGAGGTCTCAAGTTGGAGTAGGTGCTCTACGGGGCAGTCTTATGTTTTTAGTCCCTCTGAGGTACTGTTTTAACAGAGGATTAGAGAAAATTGGTGGATCCATGTTGTGATGGCAGAGGCGTGGATCTTGATGGATGAGAAGGAGAGGCCTTTGTCCAGCATCTCAGTTAAGTATTGTAGTATCTGAGGAATGTTTGGGACAAGAGGGTCAAGGCTGTCAGCTTGGTTCCAGGCACAGAATCTCTTCCATTTATCCAAATAGGCTTTCCTGGTACTAGGCCTTCTGGCCTCCAGAATGACATCCATAACAGCTTTGGAGAGAGGCATTGCTTGCTTGACTAAGGAATCTTCCATGCAGCTAGGTTTAAGGTTTTTAGCTGGCTGTGTAGTATTTGATTGTTGTGCTGTGCCAGCAGATGTGGGATTAGAGGCAAAGTCCAGGGTGGTTCTTGTGCTAAGCTCCGTAAGATTGGGTACCAGTGCTGGCGTGGCCAGTCTGGTGCAATCAGGATCATCTTTGGCTCTTCTTGCCTGGCTTTTATGAGTACCTTTGGCAGGAGAGGTAGTGGTGGGAAAGCGTATACTTGTATGTTCTCCCAGCTGAATGAGAGGGCATCCACTTTCCATGCTTGTGGATGGTAACTCCTTGCACAGAATTTTTGTAGCTGGCAGTTCATTGGGGATGCAAACAGATCTATGTCTGGGCTCCACCATTTCTGTGTTATCATTCTGAATATTTGTGGATTCAATTCCCATTCGTGGGGATCCATGATGTTTCTGCTTAAGTTGTCTGCCAGTGTGTTTTTCTCTCCTGGCAGGAATTGTGCTTGCAGATGAACTTGAAGGTTTATAGCTGTGTTCCACAAGGTCATGGCTTGTCTGCATAGGGGGTAGGAGTGAGTGCCCCCTTGCTTGCTAATGTACCAGATAACTGTGGTGATGTCTGTCTTTACTAGTAGTTGTCCTGGATGCAGCAGGTCCTTGAAAGCTATAAGGGCATTTTGTACAGCTAGCATCTCTTTTTGATTGATGTGAAGATGCCTTTGTTCTGCGGGCCACGTGCCCTGAATACATTTGCCTGCCATGTGTGCTCCCCAGGCGTAATCCGATGCATCTGTTGTCAGTGTTTGCCTGGCTGTGGGTTGTGTAAAAGGCTGTCCCTTGTTGAGGTGACAAGCTTCAGCCTACCATTGAAACTCCTGTTGAAGACAAGGAATTAGTGGTATAACTGTTTCTAAACTTTGACAGTGTTGAGACCATACATTCTTTAGGTAACATTGTAGTTTCCTCATATGCAGTCTGGAATTAGTAGTATGAAGGATGCCATGTAACCCAAGGCCTGCAGAATTTTTCTTGCAGGGAGTTGGGTCTTTGTTGCCATCGATTGAAAGTATTGAGTCAGTTGTCCTTGCTTGTCTGATGTGAGATAAGCCATCTGGCCCATTGTGTTCAAGCTGGCACCCAGTAATATAATCTCTTGTGAGGGCACTAGTTTAGATTTCTTTTTGTTTACTGTGTACCCCAGGCAACTTAATGACATTTTTACAAACGCCAGATACTTTAAAAGAATGTCCTGGCTCTCTGCTTGAATCAGGCAGTCGTCCAGGTATGGATAAATTTGAATTCCTTTCTGTCTGCAAAAAGCAATTACTGGTGCCAGGCACTTTGTGAAGACCCTGGGTGCAGTAGATAAGCCAAAGGGTAGTGCAGAGAATTGGTAGTGCATTGAAGCAGCTATGAATCTCAGATATCTTCTGCAGTTTTGTCTGATAAGGACATGCAGGTATGCCTCCTTGTGGTCCAAGGTCACGAGCCAAGCTTTCTTGCCCAGCATGGGAAGAAGCTGCTGTAGTGTCAACATTTTGAATTTCGGAACATCCAGGTAAGTGTTTAGAGATGAAAGATCCAGAATGGGCCTCCAGGCTTTGTCCTTTTTGGGTACCAGAAAGAGTCTTGAGTAAAATCCTTGTCCTTGCTCCCGTGATGGTACCTTTTGAATAGCTCTCATATCCATGAGTGCTGTAATTTGTTTTTGATCCTCTGCCCATTGATTTGGTGGCAGATTTAGCATTCCTTTTAACCTTGGTAGAGTGTGAAAGTGGAACCTGAAACCTTGAAATACAATGTTGAGAACCCATTTGTCTTTGGTGATCATTTGCCAATTGTGGTAGAAGAGTGCCAGTTTTCCTCCCAAGGGGGCTGCCAAGTGAGATTTGTTTGGCAGCTGTAGTGGGAAGTCATTGGAGCTGCTTTTTATATGGTTGGGGCCTGTCCTTCCCTTCTTTCTGGCCTGATGAAACCATTGTCTAGGCCACTAAGGACCTTGTGTTTGGCCTCTACCTCTTGGACATCTGTATCTTCCCCTTTGAAGTCTGTCTGTAATTGGAAAGGACCAATTCTTAGTTGGCCAGTTTCTGCTAAATCTAGAAGGCTGAACCTGTAAGAAATCATTCACCGTTTGCATAGATTTTGCCTTATCCTCCATTTTCTTTAATACCTCTTCTGCCTTAACTCCAAATAACACATCCTGCTGCAAAGGTGCATCCAATAATTTTGCTTTAACATGATCTGGTAACGTATGTTCTTTTAACCAAGCATGTCTTCTAATGACAGAGCCTGTAACTGCTGCTCTGCAGGAGGCCTCTAGAGAATCAAAACCACATTGCAAAGTATGCTTTCCCACTTGTTCAGCTTCATGCAATAAATCCTGCATTTCTTTAAAATTAGGAGGATCTGATTCTGGAAGCATTTTTTGCTTTAACTGAGAAAGTAAAAATTGCTGATATTTTAGCATGTGAAACTGGCAATTTAAAGCTCTCATTGCTAAAGTTGCAGACGTATATACTTTCTTTCCCCATCTGTCTAATGCTCTGGAATCTCTGTCAGAGGGAAATGGATTCTTGGCTGATGAGGTCTTAACCCCTTTGGGTCCCTGAGAAATAGTTTCAGGGTCAGCTACAGGGCTTTTATACAGAAATTTGTGCGAGTCAGGGACTCTGTAGTATCTGTCAGGTTTAACAGGGGCTGGAGGTAAGGAATCAGGATTTAAGCTGGATTAAGTATACACATCATCCACAATATCTAACACCGGCGGAAAAGCAAGGGGTCTGTGTTGAGGTAATAAAAGGAAGTCTCTGAGCCTTTTCTTGAATTCCGAGTAATCCTGGCCTTCTCAGTGGAAATGCTCCCTCATGGTATGTAGGGTTTCCCCAAAGGAGTAGTCCTCAGGCGGTGAGGCTGATGGAATTGATTCCTCAGCATCAGAATCCTCATAAGGGGGTAAAGAATATTCTAGGCCTGAGGATGAATCAGAAGAGATGGACACCTGGTCGGATGAATCATAGTCTGCATCCTGTCTAGGCCTTTTATCAGGAGGGGGGTGGGACCCCCTGATCAGAGTGATTAGGTCTTCAGCCATTTTTGAGCATTTGTTTCTTAGGCATGGAGGCCTGTCCTCGAGAATGCTGTATTTGTTTCTTTGATTTTAAGGGAGGCTTAGACTTAGCTGAGGGTTTAATGCTTAACTGAGTAGGTCTGAAGACACCCTCTGAGGCTGTGGGTTGCTCAGCTACTCCAGATCCGTCTGAAGGGTTAGTTTTGGTAGGCTGAATAACTTGTGCGTCCGAAAGCCCAGCCATCTCCACGTGGAAGTCGGAGGCCTGTGGTTCTACAGAAGTGGTCGTCAGGGGCTGCGAAGGCACCTCGCTGAAAACCGGAGAACCGGCGACTGGCCTAGAAGAGGCTTCGTCGTCAGTTTTGGGCCTCAGATGCCTATCCTTGTCTTTGCGCTTTTTGTGTATTCCAGTCATCGGAAGTTCCAACAGCATGGTATAATTTAATTTTCTTACAAAATAATGTTGGGCAAAATCAAACCGACGTTTAATAGTGCACTTGTTAAACCTAGCACAAAACTGACAACCAGTGACGTCGTGGTCTGGGCCTAGGCATGGAATACAATAGGAATGGAAATCCTTATGAGGTATTTGCTTCCCACAAGAAATACAGTTATTAACTTTTACTGACATCGGTCTGAGGCAAGAAAAAGTTTCCCCAATGGGGTACTTAGCTTTGTAGAAGACTTTGGTTCTGGATTCGGAATGAAAATCTCAGGAGACGGCCAACCAGCACTTGCGAACTGCTTTTGCTTCGGGCACCACGTGGCAAGAAAGACTGAAGAAAATGGCGTTGGCTGCATCTTATATACCCCTGTCGCACTGACGTCAGGGAGGAGGCGACAGCAACCGACGCCGGACCAAGACTTTGGAACTCAGGCCGACTGGGGAACCGCCTGATGGCAGGATAACCTAAGTGTAATGACAGCAGCAGTGTAACACGATGAACATCTGTGCTATGACTGTACTGGTATGTCAGGTACTCTGCTGGCTTCCACATCATTTTGTATTCTGACATATCATACAGACTGGAGGCATATCAGTGGAGTACAGATCTTAGGTTTTATTGACCTACATTTCAGTTCCTGACTTCTTACCCTTCAGAACTAACATACAACTGCCAGACCTGTTGCAGTCTGTCTATGTAGGTCTGGAGGGGGCTGTTCACCATTGCCATCAACTGGAGGCCTTAGCCCAGCCTTTCTTTATGGTCATCTACACCTGTCCTGCTGGCTGAGGCTGGTGGTGGGTATGTGAGTCTCACTGACATGCATGTGTATGCCCTACAGACACACATTTGGGCCACCACATGTACTGCAGTGGAATTTGTCACCTTGTCTAGCACTGCCTATTGTGCTGACACCAGTATTTGTTACGGATTTCATGCTCCCCATATAGGTGTCCAGTATCTGCTGCCATCCCATTCAGCCACCCGAGTCCCTTGCATGCTCATATCCATACTATAGATACAACTATCAGAACATACTATTCCATTCAGTAACTGATAGGAAGAATAACTTACCTCTTGGCTGGGCCAGTATTGAGGATGTTGCTGGAGGGCTAACTATGTTGGAGGCAGATAGTACACTCCTTATACATGGTAAAGCACAGGTAGTGTCATATTTGGCATCACTTTGCCTGGGCATACTGGGTACACCTTCTTCTGCCTACATGGGCAGGCTCAGGTGGTTCCTCCTCCAAGTCCCTCTGTGCCTTTCCTGGCCTTGGCAATGGTGGGGGTCTTTGTGGCCTTGCCCCATGCTGTTCCTGCTGCAGCTGTTTCCGCAGGATCATATTGTGCAGCATGAGACATGGTATGAACATTTGTGTACATGTAGCTGGAGAGTACTGCAAGGCTCCACCGGATATGTCCAGGCAGTGGAACCGTGACTTGAGCATCTCAAACACATTATGATTCTGATTTGTGCGTGTGCCTCATTATGGAGTTCCTGTTCAGGTGTGTGTGCATTTCTAAGGGGTGTCATCAGCCATGGCTCCAGTGTGTAGCCAGCATCTCCCACTAGGTGGCCATATGGGATGTCCCCACTGGCAAATGACTGGTACAGCTGTGTCATATGCCAGATGTGAGAGTCGTGATAAAGTACAGTTTTGTACCTACCATAAATGTAGATGTTCGAGGATCCACATTGCTGCAGTCATAACCTGTGGGTAGTCCGCTGTCCTCGGTCGGCCCGAATACCAAAGAGTTAGGCTGGCGTCGGTCATGGTCGCCCGGAGCTGACGTCAGTACGTAGTAGTACTTAAGCGCATGACCGACGCCATATCCTCAGTCTTTCTTGCCCCAGATGTCAGAAGGCCTTAAAAAGGGAAGGCCAGAACCAAAATAGTAAATACCCAACAACCACAAGTAAGAAAATAACAACTATCCCAAAAGAAAAAACAGCAAACCCAAACTATAGAGGGGAAGGAGGGAGGGAAAATAGGACTGCAGCAATGTGGATCCTCGAACAGAATATGCCAAGCTGTCAGATGCAGGGACTGCACCCTGACATTGAGCAAATGATTGCTTGACTGGGACAACAAGTGAGGAATCTGTGGCAAAGGCCAAGGAGGCTCCTGAATTAAACTCCTCAGCAGAGGATACCAGTGTTGACGTGGCCAATCTGGTGCTATAAAAATCATGCAAGGCTTGTCCCGCCTGACTTTCAAGAGTACCTTGGGAAGGAGAGGCAGAGGAGGGAAAGCATAGACGTGAAGGTTGTTCCAACTGAAAGATAGAGCGTCCACTTTCCAAGCTTTTGGGTGAAACATCTTTGTGCAAAATTTTGGTAGTTGGAAATTTAGTGGAGAAGCAAACAGATCTATGTCTGGAGTTCCCCAAGCCACTGTCAACTGTTGGAATACCTGAGGATCCAATTTCCACTCGAGGGGATCCACCATTTGTCTGCTCAATACATCTGCTAGGGAGTTCTGTGCTCCTGGCAGAAACCGTGCTTGAAGTGTGATGTGCAAACTCAGAGCAGTCTCCCACAATATCATTGCTTGTCTGCAAAGGGGGTAAGAATGGGTTCCCCCCTGCTTGTTGATGTACCACATGACTGTTGTGTTGTCTGTTTGAATCAACACCTGTCCTGGTTGAAGTAGGTCCTTGAAGGCCATCAGGGCAAATTGTACTGCTAACATCTCCTTCATGTTGATATGCAAATGTTGTAGTCTGGGAGGCCACGTGTCTTGAATCCATTTCCCATTGAAGTGTGCTCCCCAAGCCAAGTCCGAGGCATCCGTCATTATGATCTGACTCGCCTCTGGTCGGGTCACAGGGAGTCCCTTGTTTAGGTGACATTCCTGCGCCCACCACAAGAATTCCTTCTGGATGCACGGTATTATCTGAATGACAGTGTCCAAATCGTGGCAGTGTTGAGTCCATACAGTTTTGAGATACCATTGTAGCTTCCTCATATGCAGTTTGGCATTGGGAAGTACTAGAATGCAAGATGCCATGAACCCCAAGGCTTGAAGGACTGTCCTTGTAGTCAGCCTGGACAGTACTGATAACTGCTGGAAGTAAAGGTGAAGAGTTCTTTGTTTGTCCGGGGTCAGAAAAGCCATCTGAGAAGCTGTATTCAGTCTCACACCCAGAAAGCACATGTCCTGAGAGGGCACTAGACTGGACTTTATTTCGTTCACAGAATACCCTAGGCACCTTAAAACTGCCATTACATACTGTAGATGTTGAAGTAACTTGTCTTTGTCTTGAGCAAGAATCAGGCAATCGTCCAGATAAGGATAAATTTGTATTCCTCTCTGCCTGAAGAAAGCTATTACAGGAGCCAGAACTTTTGTGAATACCCTGGGCGCAGTAGATAAACCAAAGGGCAATGCAGAGAACTGATAATGAGAAGTACCAGCCCGAAAACGCAGGAATCTCCTGCAGCTGGGCCTGATAGGAATATGAAGATAGGCCTCCTTGAGATCCAGGGTTACCATCCAGTGATCTTTGCCTAGCATAGGCAGAAGCTGTTGTAGTGTTAACATCTTGAACTTTGGAATGTCTAGGTAGGTATTGAGAATGGATAAATCCAGAATTGGCCTCCAAGTGTTTCCTTTCTTTGGCACTAGGAATAGACGGGAATAAAACCCTAGGCCTACTTCTGACGGAGGTACCACCTGGATTGCTCATATCTGTATAAGCAAAGAAATTTGTCCCTGAGCCTCCAGCCTTTGCTGAGGAGGCACATCCGGCATGCCTTTGAAAGGAGGAAAGGTGTGAAAATAAAACTTGTAACCTTGATTTATTATTTCCAACACCCATTTGTCCTGGGTGACCAAATGCCAGTTTTGTGTGAAAAGTGCCAGTTTTCCTCCTAGAGGAGCTGCCAGAAAAGAAGGATCTGGCAGCTGAAAATACAGGTCATTGGGTCTGTTTACGAAAAGGCTGACCCCTGCCCTCACCAGAAGATTGTGCAGGAGAACTCCAAGTCCTAGGTCTGAAAGAACCCTGAGCGTGAGCCCTGCCTCTACCACGTCTAGACCTGCCCTTGGACTGAAAATCCGAAGAAGGGTAGGACCATCCTCTAGCAGGCCAATTCCTGCTAAACTTAGGGGGCTGCACCTGCAAAAAATCCTTGACCGTCTGCATAGACTTAGCTTTATCTTCCATCTTTTTCAAAACTGACTCTACAGGAGAACCAAAAAGAACTTCAGATTGAAGAGGAGCATCCAAAATCCGAGCTTTAACATGCTCTGACAAATTTTGATCCTGAAGCCAGGCATGTCTACGAATAACTGAACCAGTAGCAGCCACCCTGGATGAAGCCTGAAGAGCATCGAAACCACACTGCAAAGAATGTTTTCCAACTTGATCTGAAGCATGAACCAACTCCTGCAATTCCTTACACTCTATACCCTCAGATAAAGCATCCACCTTAGATTTCAATTGGCCTAACAAAAAATTCTGATACTTCAGCATATGAAACTGGCAATTTAAAGCCCTCATAGCTAATATAGAAGAGGTGTACACTTTTTTCCCCCACCTATCCAACGCTCTGGAATCTTTATCCAAAGGAACTGGATTCTTAACCACAGAAGCCCTGACACCCTTTGGCCCTTGAATAATAGTTTCCGGGTCAGCTCTAGGACTCTTATACAAATATTTATGTGCTTCTGGAACTCTGTAATATCTGTCTGGCTTGACAGGGGCAGGGGGTAAAGAGTCAGGGTTAAGAGAAGCTTCAGAAAAAACATCCTGAACAACCTCTAAGACAGGGGGAATAGCCAAGGGCCTATGTTGTGGCAAAAACAAAAATTCCCTAAGCCTTTTACGAGAATCTGAAAAATCCTGACCTTCCCACTTGAAATGTTCCCTCATGGAATGTAAAGTTTCAGAAAAGGAAAAATCCTCTGGAGGAGAAGCAGAAGGACAGGAATCCTCTGCATCCGAATCTGAATAGGGGGGGAAATCCTGAGTATCCTCAGCTGAGGACTCAGAGTAGTCTGAGGAATGCTCCATTCCCTCTAAATCTGTCTCCACCCTAGGCCTCTTTTCTGGGGGAGGCATAGAACCCCTGATCAAAGTAATCAAATCCTCAGCCATTTTCAACATATGTTTTTTAGGAACAGAAGCTGAAGAACTAGGGCTATGGCCAGGACCAGAAAGACCAGGTTTAGCCTTAGCATGGCCTTTAGCCACTGAAGTAGAAGGCCTAATCACCTTTTGTAAGGATGGAACTACAGATACCTGAGAAGCACCCTCGGCCTGGCCTGACTCCTGAGAGGCCAACTCCTGCAAAAGTAAAGGTTCCCCCTGGGATTCAGCCGAAACCTCGGCCGGATCCACAGATTCAACCGGAGGTTCCATAGAACCGGCGTCCGCAATGGACGACTCATCCGGCTTAGACCTTAAAGATTTATCTTTACGTTTTTTAGCGGTAGCGGGCGTCGGAGGATCCGACGGCATGTTATAGTTACACCGCTTACCGAAAACAAGCCTGGCACAGTCTAATCTTCGTTTAATGGTGCGCTTATTAAATCTAGCACAAAAGCGACACCCGACAACGTCGTGTTCATGCCCCAAGCAAGGAATACAGAGAGAATGATAGTCCCTATGAGGTATCTGTTTCCCACAAGAAATACAATTATTAACTTTTTCTGACATCCGGATTAACTGAGGCAAGAAAAGACAAAAATTTTACCCAACGGGGTACTTAGCCCAACTTGGTCTTCGGTCTGAAACTCGATAATTGAAAATTTCAGAACGCCGAACGGCACTTGCAAATGCTGCTTCTGCTTCGGACCATGCGGCAAGAAAGACTGAGGATATGGCGTCGGTCATGCGCTTAAGTACTACTACGTACTGACGTCAGCTCCGGGCGACCATGACCGACGCCAGCCTAACTCTTTGGTATTCGGGCCGACTGAGGACAGCGGACTACCCACAGGTTATGACTGCAGCAATGTGAGACGAAGAACATCTTCCAGGGCTGCCAGCAAACACATTCAAGATAATGCCCTGGGCATTGCACATGACCTGGCAGTTGATGGAGGGGAAGCCCTTGCGGTTTATGTAGACCCTACCCCGCTCGCCATGTCATGCTTTGATGTGTATGTGCGTGCAGTCTATAGCACCCACTACCTCAGGGTATTCTGCTATTCGGTGGAAGAGATGCATATTGCTGGTCAACGCTTCATGGGTGATGGGGAAATATATGTGCTCACCAGCATGTGCTGACATGGCATCCAGAAACTGGTGGAATACCCTGAAATGCTGATGCCTGTGAGTTCCCCATGATATCCCCAGTTGCCCTTTAGAAGGTACCTGTGGCTAGCATTCGTAATCCTACTCATACCTTGGTATCCACTGGGATGGGATCCCCTCTGTTTATTCTGTGTGTAAGGCTGGGCTGGCACAGCTCAACAATTTGCTGTAGAATGTCCCTGTCCACCCTATAGTGCTCCACTATCTCCAGCTCATGTAGGCCCTGGTAGGTTACCCTGGGTTTGTAGTCTTCTCATCCTCCTCACTGTGGGATGGTCATCACCATTCGCATCCTCACCACCCTCAGCTTCTTGCAAATATTGATGTATGACAGCAACAGCAGCCCCTATCATTTTGTTAGTTTTATCAGGTAAAATTTCCATGTCTGTGTACACTGGTGGTGTAGAGTTTGTGGGGAAAAAAGAGAGTGAAAGAGGTTTACATAGTTTATAGTACTGTGCTGGGCTGGGCTGCTGTCTGTGTAATTGGCTAATACTGATACATTTCACTTGCCAGCTACGCTAGTTCTCCTTGACTGCCTTCCTACTGCTGTATTCCCTTCCCATTGCCTTCCCGTTTAAGCCCCGAGGCGCGCCGCGCATACCTAGTGCTCAGATGTAAACTGAGCTGCTATTTACTGGGGTTTTCTTGTGTTGTTTAAAACCCAGTGCGCAGCGTGCACACCTACTTAAGCAAGAAAAATAGTGCTCACCAATGTGAGACAAACCCCCTTCCTTAGCTCTGCTTAGCTAAGAGCAAATATGGCCCGCAGGGCTCCAATAAGTTTACACCAAGAATGACACACCCCCTACTGCAGTCATCCTCTTGTCCTGCCTACATGGTTCCCTATTCCTGCACCTGCGCAGTTAGGTGCAGGTTCCAGTATGTAGAAATCTGTGATTCAGTATAGGTCCCTTCATTTGCATACTCCAGTGTGCAGGTCCATAGATACAATTCCCAAGCACATCCTTTCCCCTTGGCAACCAGTGGTCCCTTGTCTTGTTTACATTCTGCCTGCCGTTGACTATAATGGCAAAATGCAGATTTTTGTTAAAAGGCAGTTTTTCCCTTTTTTCTCTTATTTTCGACACCCCCCATGTTTGCTTGCCACTGCCCTTAGCTTAAATGGTAGAGATCGGCAAAAAAAAAAAGGTTTAATTTTTATATAATGTATGTGCCTTTTAATGCCAATGGCCTTATATTTGGCCACTGGCTTCTCTGTTCTACATAATACATGCTTTTCATGAGCTGCCATGCCTCCATTTTGTCAGATGCAAAAATGTATTCGGCTACCAAATGAATACATTTTTGTACTGACACTGTTCCTACATGGAATCCGTTCAGCTTGCTGGATCGCAAAAATCACTTCATATGCATGGTTTTCACCAGGAAATGAGGTGATTTTCATAATGAATCGAAGTCCATGCTGGAACAGTAAAGGGCTGCTTGTGCACAGGAAAACAGCTCTATCCTGGATCGCATGGTGGCCATATTGCATACAGGAGCTGCTACACTGTTCATGCACTGGATTTAGCCTTTCATGAATCCGGCTGAATGATTTAACAAATATAAAGATATCTAAGTAAAGAAATAAATTTGTAGTGAGTGTTATTGATATAAGAAATAAAAATTAACAACAATTTACAGATTAATACAAACAAGTGAATATACAATTGAACTAGGACCAGGTAAATTGCAATATTTATAGATCTTACACAGAGAGGGAGATGATCATGCAAGTTGAGCTATCTGCATTCAGAAACATACCCACCTAATATACAAGTCAGAATTTACTAAAATAATGCAAAAAGCAATAATATGAATCTCTCAAACTAATAGGTATATAAAGGCATCAGCTTGGATAAGGTTCACAAAATAAGCAGCTATCCAAAGAGTTAAAAGCATTAGACTAGGTTAGGCTATCATGGCACAAGTTTACTACCTAATGTGTTAACAAACAGGATGGCTGAGGGAAGTGAGTGGTCATTCTGATTATATAATATCAACTAACATGGAGTAAGTGTGGCTGTGGTGAGTAAGGTTATTATGATTGAGCCACCTATGTGTGTGCACCTTGACTGTGATTGAGACATGCAAGTGTCCTCACCTTAACACAGATGACCCCCAAATTTTTATAATAACTCGCTAGCAGCCAGACAGCTTGTGTGTCATCAAGAAAGTCAGCTAATAGTATTGATTAAAGTATATCCTGCTTGCAGTGGGACAAATGGTAAATATTAAGGCAGGTGGCATATTAGCTGGAGGGTTCCAGAGTTCTTTTAAAGAAATTTGCACAAGGGTAGGCAGGAGTAAGCTCTTTTAAGCAGTAGTAAGTGGGATTAAACCTGTTTGCATGGTGCTAAGCAATGCCAACACAGATTAAGTAATTTTCAGGCTGTCTGTAAGCATATTTAACTGGAAGTTAGCATTGCTTACCATCGCATAAACCTGCTTACAACTGCTTAAAAGTGCCTTAATCACTCTGTATGCAACAGCCCTTGTTCTGCCCAACAACAAAATAATCACGCCTGCCCAGTCTTGAACCCAGGATCTTGTATACCATAGACAGAACAGTGTGTCACTACTTCATAAGAGCTGTACTACTGAACGTTTTTTTCTTTTTAATATATCATTCAATACAGGTAAAGAATACTATGGAACAAACACTGTGGAAACAGGGGGCAGGATTCACGAAGCCTCCGTGTAAGAGTTACAAGGCTTACACGGAGGCTGCAGTTAAACGGTGTGAAGTCAGCATGTCATGCATATGCATGAGGGCATGCTGAAACACACCTAAGGCTTACACGGTCCATGGAAGACAGTAGGGGGCGTGTCCGTAGGCCAAGCCCTACAAACGGACACTCCCCCAGAAGAGTAAAAGTCCCTAAAGTAAACCCCCATGACAGAGCCCGTGTAAATGTGAATAAATACAACACAACACATGCCCCCACAGACTACGAACATAAAGAGTACACATGAACATCTTATAAATTTTTTTTAAATTGTAAAGATGTTTGCCCGTGAGTGCGCTCGTTTGCGCGGGCGTGCCCGTAGCTTAGCCACAGTTAGCAGTCAGTGGAAAAGCATATAAAAACTAAATATGCAAAGTAAGCCAGGAAGCAATAGCGTAGCGGTAGAGACGTCGGCTGAAGAGCAGGCAGTCATGGTTCGAGCCCCCCCAACATCAATTTTTATTTTTAGTGAAATAAGCACGAAACAAGTCCCTGACATATATGTACACATATAAAATTATATTTTATGTAAAATGTAATGAAATGGGCCATATATTTTGAAGAAATGTGAGATAAAATAATAAAAAATGTCAGATGTGCCTATAGCTGAGCTACAGTTTAACAAGTTGAGTGCATCTGCCCGTAGGTGAGCAGTGGTTTAACAGGTGTAAAATGAGTTCCCATAGGTGAGCAGTGGTTTAACAGGTGTAAAATGAGTGCCCGTAGGTGAGCAGTGGTTTAACATGCTGAAACTGTGTGCCCATAGCTGAGTTGAGCGTAATATGCATGCTGACAGCCAAATGACGCGTAAACCAGCATAACCCGTTTGAGCGGAGCTGCACACCGCACCAACAAGCTAACCGACGGACAACATTGAGCAAGCTGTAACAAAACTGCCTTTACACAGACACACCACCTAGCCTCTGTAGACAGTCATAAAATGTAAAAAGCAGTGGCCAGGTTCGAACACAGGATACCATGCACCATAGTCAAGGTACTGAACCACTAAGCCATGACAGTTGCACTTAGAAATGCAGTAATAGCATATATATAGGAATGAATAGAAAGAGGAGCATGACAAAGCAGGTTTTGTGAAGCTGATACAATTCCAAAATGGCCAATCACAGATAAGTGCAGGAAAAACTGCATATATAAGCCCCATAGGCGGGAATACACAGCATAACCAATTGTAGAACCAACTTGCAGCCAGAATGTCAGGTGTAGGTGAGGGTAGTTGCTTTCGAGCACAGAGGTGGGGCGTTGAGGAGTCCAAATATATGGTTTGGCTCCTTGTCCACAATCATGAGGCCCAACTCATGCAGGGCCAGGTCCTGTGGGGAGCATATAGGGCTGAGGTGTGGGACCGGTTGGCTCATGATCTCACCAGTGCCACAGGGATACCAAGGACTGGTGTTCAGGTCCGTCACCACCACGCGGACCTGAAGAGACGGAAGCAGGACCAACTGAACCGTTGGATCCAGGAGGCCCAGCAAATGCTCAATGCCCCACTACTGAGTAAGTTACATGTAATTATTTATGTAAGAAATTAACCTAGCTGATATTATGGAGATGTGTATTCCAATATTACTTTATTTATATTACAGCTGCAGGTGTCCGTTCTGCGAACCGTAGAGCCTATGGCGATAGGCTGGCACGGTTGCGCCACCAGGCAGGTCAGTAATCCTCTCCCTGTAAGTGTAAATAAATATATAAGTATGACAGTTAGCAAAAGAGTGCAGTGTAGTCACAAAGTAATACAATTTGCAAGTAACAGTGTAAGAGGGTTTGCAAGTATTGCTTGATTACAAAAGTGTGATGCAGTCTGTAATCCAAACAGAAAAATGAAACAAGTCTGAAATAAAGATGTCCCACCTGTAATATAATAGTACATAACCTGTAGCAGGCTGAAAAGTACAGCTGCAGAAGCTGAGTAAAACATGTGTGAAATATATCCCTGTTGAAATACAGAAACATTACAGAAGTGAGACTGCTGGAAAGGATTGTTATAACTAGAGGTAAAACATGTCAATAAAGCCTAGAATTAAGTACCATCCTGAATTGTAAAAATAAAACAAGTGAGAGAGTGTGAGAAAGAGTTATGAATCCACCAATAAAGTAGTAATAACTCCTGACTAAAGTATACTGCAGTCAGTACAGAATGAAATGAATGTGACAAGCAGAACCAAACAGTAAAATGTGTTGAAAATGTTACCGCAGCTGGAATATGTATCCCAAAATCTGTATATGTTGCTCTCAGTCTGCAATATGCAGATAGTATGGTTGTCTGAAATACCAAACATCCACAGTTGTCTATAGCTATATAAAGCAAATGTAGCAGGATGATGTAGCTGAACAGAGCCAGATATGAATGTGTATGAATAAAAATGAAAATGTATATTGATGTAGCAGTAACATTCCTATCACCAATGTGAAGTAGTTATCACATAGGAAACTGTAGGCAGAACTGTAGTGTGTATATATCTGCAGCTATTAGAAATGTACCGCATATGTATTGGTATTTGAAGTTGTTAATTTTCTACACCCTACCCTATAACCACATATAATCCATTCCATGTGAAATTGGAATGTACAATCACAATTAACACCCCTGGACATTTGTCCTGTTGGTTCATACATATTTGCATGTACGTTGATGCATCTGCCCTGTTCATACATCCAAACCTGATGGCCTGTTGCCATCAATCAACCCTGCATGTTGTTGGACTGTGTATTGCTGTTCAAAATATGCATGTGTTATGCTTGCTGTTTAATGGTTTGAAAATCTGGGTGTTTGGTTAATGGGAATACTAATGCATGCTGTTACAACTAATTGTGAATGTTATTGTACATTACTAACCCAAACTGTCATGACATAATGCAAAACATAGGATGACAGGGAAGGCGGGTTCCAGCGGACCCACCTCTCCCTCCTCAGCTGGCGAGTGCACCTGGCAGTAGTGCCCAGGCCGGACCCTCCTCCGGTGGCCCTGTGCCACCTGCGGGTGGAAGCGCTGCAGGGGATGGGACTCGTCCCCCCTCTGCAAGTGTGGCCGGAAGAGAACATCCACTCACCCTCCGTAGTGTCCGGACTGTGGTGCGTAGGGAGATCCGGGAAGCTGTTCTTGGGCCCCTACGCCAGCTTGAGGCACAGGTGGCACAACTAATGGGCGTACCTGCTGCCCAGCCTACACTGCCCCCAGCACAGCCCCGTCCTGGGCCGTGAAGGCACAGTGGCAACTGCCCATTGGTGGGTATATCAGTTCCACTGTTGCCATCTGTGGGCTCATGGGCTCTAGATATCCAAACATCTGGCCCCGTCAATTGTGTAACCCCCCCACATGTCATACACCGCGCCCCTGTATGCGTCTTGTTTGTCTTGTCTGTTAACCTACCCAACCTACCTCCCCAGCTATACCGACTTCCCGTACCTGACATACCACTCTCACCTGAAAAAAATAAATAAATAAAAATTACGCCCCATACATAGCTGCCCATTTCGCACACATGTATGCTGGACATGGAAACTGTCAATTACAATTGGCTGTACAATAAGTATTATCGTTGTCCTTACACCTCTATCAGGGGTGGAAGGCTTCAAATGTCACACTAAATTACAAATATATGCACAGCTGTTGCTGATGAAGAAATGGGCAGCTATGGGCCTTACCTACATCCCTCCTGCAAAACCCAAGCTTGTTTCCCTACTGTCTTACCCTCTTTGTGATCCCTTTTTCACCACTTTCCTGTCTCCCCATTTTCATTTCTTTCAAAGAAAATAGCACAGGTGTGCGCAAGAGTAAGCACTTTTAAGCAGTTGTAAGTGGGTGTGCGCGGAGCTGAACGCCAGTGCGCATGCGTGAGCTCTGCGCAAACCAGCGCTAACCCAGTTATAACTGCTTAAAAGTGCCTTAGTCACTCTGGATGACAAGTCCTGTAGTCTGTTCAAAAGCAAAATAAAATCCCACTGTAAATCCCGAACCCAGGACCTTGGAAACAGTAGCCTGCATGACTTACCACTAGGCCATGACTGTTATATAAAAACATTGTGCTACAATAAATATATCATGTAATAGTAGGAATGAATGTAAAGGGAATATAGGATGTGTAGTACACAAAGCATGTCATTTATATTTACTGTCAAATGTAGTGGATTTCTAGAATAGTAGTGTGTGAACAGAAACAGCCATGCTAGTTAGTAGCTAGTAGGTAATAATGTCACTGTAGCACCTTGCAAGCCACACACATACACACAGCAGGATAATCACTGCCCATACCCCACAACCTCTTACAGGAATACATCCGGACTAAGTAATACAAAATGTGGAGCAAAGGCCAAAAACAGGGACACATTCCAAATAATGCTACAACAAACTTAGACAGTTGAGAGAGTAACAGGGTCTGCATTTTGTTGGATGTTTGGAAGGGTATGAAGTCTGAAACTGAAATGTTTGTCACTATAGTCTGACTTGAGCCCAGAGTGATTTGCCAGAAAAAGCTGTTTATGAGATATTGACCAAAATATGAGGCAAAAATGTGGGCAACCTGCAAATATCTGTACACTTGAGAGGTCTGACACTGCCATATTTGAATAGTTAAGAGCCTAGACATAGCAACAGTGACTGAGTTACAGGGATGCCCCACAGACTCCCTGTGAAATGTACAATCAGTAGGCAGAAAGGTGTTACAACACATGCAATGGTAACTATGAAGTACTGAAAGTATGCACCACTTGCACGGCAGAAATAGTGTAGTAATACATATGCTCATGCTATCCCACAGTCACAACTGCAGAATACCGGACAATTTAATGGGTGTACCCCACTGATATGTACCATTCCATGAGGCAGATAAAAGATGCACCTGAGAGTCTCTGGGGCCTGCTCAGCAGCATACTCAAATGCCCCTAATAGATGTCAAGGCCCACACCATGGCCAGACCACACTGCATGCAGTAACACCCTAGCAGATATAGCAAGCATTCCAAGGTGTGAATGTACATGGAAATTAGGAAAGCCACAGCAACACACTACAGTCAAGACACCTAGCAGGCATACAAGTAGTGAATGTAAAGGGCAAATATTGAAGCCATAGCAACAAAGTGCAAGAGCCATTGCTATATACCAGTTACACCACGTCCCACAGGAAAGCACACACACACCCACATTAACAGAAGTAGTAGTCTTAGGTGTCAGTGTACATACACACTTAGTACAGGAAACTGGAGAAATGAATGGAGAAATGTTAATCTACAACACAGCCAGAAATATGAGAGAGATACTAACCTTTACACTCACAGAACAGTGTCCACAGCATACCAGCATGGTCCCTGCCCTTAAACTCTGAAAGGGCTATGCCTATCTCACATACCTTTTTATAGCACTGTCCTGGAATCACAGTGAGAACTGCAATCAGTACACAACTGGCTGCATGCAAATAGCAAATGCTGGCTAACAATTGGTGCAGAGGCCATCACATCGACATATGCAGATACCTATATAAGCATGCTGTACTCCCAGTCCACACATGCAATACTTTCATTGCACTCTGTGGAGGTAGGGAGAGACAGAGAGAGAGAGAGAGAGAGAGAGAGAGAGAGAGAGAGAAAACATACACAAACAAACCCAGTCATCAAAACTCACTTGAAAGCCGAGAACTGCCAACTGGAGCAGCAGGACACCAAACCAAATGGCAACACAAGCAGCTGTGACAAACACAGGTAATGTAAAGTAATACTTTAAAAGTCTACATACTGTGAACCCTCCATATGTGTCATTGGTCTGTATCCATATGTATATGAAGATGTGCATAGGGCAGGGGACATACAGCAACTATCAGTGAAGGCTGTACATACATATGTATGTGAGGGCATCTATGTGCATATATCAATGTAGGTTGTAGTGCAATGTACAAAGTAGGTTTCACAGTTATGTATGTTTAGCAGTATGTTAGTGTGTGTATACAGTTTTGTAAACAAACATGTTGATATACCTATCTATCATATGGATACGTATGTATATCAATATATGTATGTATGTATATATATATATATATATATATATATATATATATATATATATATATATATATATATATATATATATATGCATATATGTATACATACATAGAGAGGGATGTAGGAATACATAGACAGATGTAGATAGAATATGTAGAAACATATATATGTAATACACACATACAGATATAGATATATGTAGATACATATACATAGACAGACAGATCTGACTATCTACAGATATGACTGCATATGACGATCTCACACTCCCCCGTCCCACCTGCTCTGTCACTCTCACTCCCTCTCTGTCACACCCCCCTCTCCATATCTATAGCAATATATGTACATCGATATATATATGTGTATATGTATACAGACATATATATATATATATATATATATATATATATATATAGAGAGAGAGAGAGAGAGAGAGATGTATATATATTCTGAGTGAGGCACATGTGTACAGATGTATTGCAACAGGTGCCTGGAGACAAAGGCATGGAGTGAACACCAGTGTCAAAACTGGAGTGCCATACCCCATTTCAAATCACCTACACCAGTAACCACCAGATATGTGATTGGCTGCCCACCACTGCATGTGTCAAGGGTGAACAGGGTCATAAATGTGTACAATAGTCCCTCCAATGATAGTCACAGTGGCACACTATTCCTGGAATACCTGCACATGGTATGTGTCAGCAGACATGGTGTGTCAGCTATGGACATGTAGGTCAGTGTACCCCTCCACACCACACAATGGCTGCCACGATATGTACCTCACATGACAGCTACAGATATGGAGAAGGACACAGTGACATGTACAACACTGTGACAATGCACTCAAACACATTACCAATGCACAGTGACTGACAACACCACCGAGTACACACATACTACCCACATAGAGGTTACCACTCCTGGATTTACATACTTAAGTCACACCCATGACAGATGTCCAACAACCATAGTAACACCTCACACCATCCACAACCTAAATGACTGCTGTGTGTCGTCCGTGACACTGCAGTAGAGAGCACATGGCAGAGGCACAGGTTCCTACCCACAGATAAGACATACCCTGCAATAAACCACACAGCATTAAGAAGCAAGACTCCCCATGAGTACATGTCACAAATACCCCTGCTGAATGATAGTCAGATAGGTAATATGCCATATGAGACACCCTGTGTAACTGTTTGACAGGAGCAGATACCATCACATCACATGTGTCACAATGGTCAGGGTAGCAGAACAGTATGCTGCTGTAGTCCCAGGGGCAACAACATATTGTATTGTATTGTAATGTATTGTATTGTGCTGTATTGTATTGGTATGTAGAGGTGCCTCCTTCGTGGAGTGGAACCATTGCTGCTGTAAGCCAGTGTACAGGTACATATCCAGTAGTCAGGCTAGTGTTACATAGCACTTCTATATGTGTGTTTAGCTCCTCTTGGAGTTCATGTAGCATGCAACCGGGGATACCATCGGGTCCTATTGATGCTGTGTTTTCTGCTTTTCTGAGGGCGGCTCTCACCTGGACATCTGTGATGACGGGAGGTTACAGTCAGCTGGGATAAGTATGTCTTAGTTTGGGGGAGAGGGAGGGGGGAAACTTGCACTGAATCTGTCTGCCACAATGTTGCCAATATCTGTGGGTTCAGTGAATTATTTGTTGTTGTGTACTAACTATGAGCATATTGGAGGGTTTCTGACCAGGTTGCTAACATAACTGAAGAAGGCCTTGTGGTTATCTGTAGTGTCCCCGTTGATTTCCTCTCAAAGTTGCCCATGGATGTTTGTATGAGAGAAAATAGCTCCTTACTAGTGCTGATCAGACATGCCTTCCCTTTATGGAATTATGCTCTGTCTTACAGTAGCTTCCATCTTTTGTTATACAATCTGTCTATGGCTGGGGTCCACCAGACAGGATGCTTTCCCTTTGTGGAGAGTGTCTTGGTCTTATATGGGATTGCATGATCCATGCATTCTCGGAGATGTCCGTAGAAATAATTTGTGAAGGGGTCAGCATTGTGGGTTGTGTCTTCCACTGGCCCAGTGGGCTTAAAGGATACCATGTCAGTGTTACGAAGTGTAAAGTTTGCATTTGAAATGTTATTAACTGTAGTCGTTTGCGCTGGTGGTGGAGGTGGGATATGTATATCCAGGGCAATTAGTTTGTGGTCAGCACACAGTAGTTGATAATGTACCCCGTACAGTACCTCGATACAAACCCCCAGAGTAAGGAAGTGCTTTGGACCTGAATCAGTGTTCGGACTGCTGGGGTTTGGTAGTATGTCGTATGGAGTGTGCCAGGTACTGTTGCACAGTTGTTGGCTGAGCACTGATACCTGGCCATTTACATGTGTATCCACCATAGACAGACAGATGCTATATATGTGAGATATGTTGTATCACAACAGTCGAGTAGTATGTGTAGTATGTGTGCCAAATTCTGCTGACATATTTTGCTGATATCATGTTATTTCCTTTTTCAGGACCATGGCTCACCAGCGCAATCCAGCGTACTCTGCAGCTGAGGATGAGGAAATACACCAGAGCCTGGTGCGGGATTATGCAATACTCTTTTCCCGCACCAGCCAGAATCAGCAGGAGAGGGCTGCACTGTGGCAAGACCTGGTCCGTCGGGTAAATGACATAGGCACGCATAATAGGACATATGAGCAGATACGACATCACTGCAGTGATTTAATCAGAAATGTCCATCAGCGTGCGTCGGATATCCACAGGCAACAGGTTGCCACAGGTGGTGGGGTGGCTACACATCCCCCACTCACCGGACTGGAGGGACTACTCATAAGTGTTGTGGCTCCAGCCCACCAACAACAACAGCAGCAGACCTGCATTATGATAGAGGCTGGAGCCACACAGTAGCAAGACTACGAGCGTGCAGGTAATATGCCACATGTATAGTTGACTGTTGTGTACACTGGTAGTTAATACATGTGTGAGGTGTGTGCTTGGTTTGTAGCTGTCATCATAGTATTTAATGTGCAAGTGTGATATTCTCAATATCAGCAGCTGACCTGTGAAAGGCAACTGTTATACTACTGACCTGTATCATACTCAGTAACAATGGCACAGTTGTGCCCACTGACATTCATTTCCTCACTTCTGCAGGTCCCTTCGGTGTAACAGCAATGCAGCCTATCCATGCTGGTGAGTGTGTATTAACAATACCTTTAATAGTCTTGATAGTAATAGTAATATTAGGCTCACTTAGTAGTGCTCTGTGTATGCATGCAGGTGTGTCTGTGTCTGTGTGTTGATATCTCGCATATTGAGTAGTGTGCAAGTGTGAAACTGTGTGCAAGTGTGCAACTGTGTGCATGTGTGCACGTGTGCATGTGTGCATGTGTGCACCTGTGCATGTGTGCATCACTGGTAACATTGTGTAGACATTGTAAACTGTGTTTCCTGTTTCCCTCCCACAGGTTCTGGTGCTGCTCTGGTTTCATGCAGCAGGGAACCTGAATCAGGTGCCACGGGTACTGATAATGATGACATCTGTGTAATGGCACAGGAAGGTATGCCAGGGTCCATCAATGGTCAGCCAATTGACAGTACACAGCTGTCAACTCCATCAATGCGCACAGTCATCCTGCCAATACACCCTTTGTCACCAATGTCCCTAGGTGATGGACAGGATACAGTGGGCATTGACCAGGGTAATGTGGTATCTGTGGCACATGCTTCCCCACACAGCAGCCATGGGCATGGCCCTGAGATGGTACCACACAGACAGATGTCCAGGGGTTCTCGTGGGAGCATCCGTGAGCGTACTGCCCCTGTCAGACGTGCCCACAGAGGCCTTACAACCTCAGCTATGTTTCGGGTTCTCATGCAGGCACAGTCACGTATGGAACGGTACACCAGACAGGGTCTGAGGGAGCTGACAGCATGTCACACAGCCATGACTGACAGTATGCGTGACATTGCGGCTGCCATCCGTAATTTCACCGATGTCATAGACATATATTAGATCGGTTCCAGAACTACATGTACATGAGCCAGGGCAATGATGGATGGTTGAGGCGTCGACGTGGGTGTATGCCAGCAAAAGCAGCAGCTGGCAGTCATTGAGGATGACAACAGGGCCGCGGCCACCCCCATAGTGCCAGCAGCAGCCCCAGCAATGCTGGGTCTGTGCTGTCATCAGACCACCCCAGGAGACCACGTGCACGTGGCTCTGGACAGGCCCGACAGGGATCTGTGTCCAGTCAATGAACACCTGCTTCTGATGACAGTACCCAGTCTGGATTGGTACCGGATACGGTCCGTAGCACCCCTGCAAGGCACAAGTACCGTGTCCGTGGCCACAGACACTGATCTGTATGACCTGGCAGGTACAGTCTGTGGCTGTCCACAAACACCATTATGGCAGCCATGAGGTGGAACTGTGTGCATCCATACACACATGCGAATTGACAACACCTAGGGCTACCGCATACACGCACACACTGCATCAACATTGCCCCACCTTGTACTGCTGTCCCTCACCAACACACATACACATACATGTAAACTGGTGGTATCAGTGGCAGACTCAGGCATACCAAGTTCACATCCTGTGCATATGATGAAACTGTGCCACTTCCTGCAATCTGTAACATCAGTGCAGGCACAGGTTAACATGTTGCTGATACACAGGGTGACGACATAGACGTGTAGTAATAGTATCATGTTGTTAACAGTACTGTGTGCTGATATAATTGTGGGTATATCCCAGCATGCCTGATGCAGTAAGGGTATGATTGTCTTGTACTATTGTCTACACCCATGGTAAGTACCATAGTGTATCATCTGCACATGTTGGCATACTGGTGTTAAGGATGTCAACAGAAGGCTACATACATAGGTAGCACAGGGGATAAGGTAATGAAAGTATTGATACGCAATGATGGACATGTAAACTGCAAGTGGCATGTTGCCCACACTGGACTCTGCAATGCGGATGTTTGAGGATGTTGATATGTGTGCAGTACTACATGACTGGTACAAGACACACAGGAGCACCCTAGCACTGCAAGCTCACATCTCATACCATGCTAGACAGCCCCAACACACAAAACTAACTTTCACAGGAGGGAGAGTCCCCATAAATGTCAGGGATACTGTGGTGGCAGGACAGGTAGCATACATCCTACTAAGTATGGAACCACTGAGTGAAGGCTCAGTGTCTGTTATTTGACGTGTATTACTGCAGGTATGAACACCTGGGTTTCCATCCAGTTATTGTACATCCTGATGGTACATGGTCTGTACACTTGTGTGTGCTGAGACTGGACCCTAGCCATCTGACCTGTGTATTTCCATGTACATGTGTATAGTGCCTGCATATTTGCACTGTTACCTACTGGAAGTGGTACAGCTTGTTTGTTGTACAATAGACTACATGCAGCCCTGCTTACTGTAGCTTTGTTTGCATGCATGTTTTCTTGCAGTTACCCTGGAACACTGATCCCACCTGCAATGCAGAGTTACAGAGCTTCTGTGGACTCCTAGTGACATCCGCATAGCTTACTATATGTATGTCCATGTCTCACTTGACAGAACATCACTGTTTGTCCTGTTCACATGTACGTTGCCTGTGACACATTGCATATGACTTACCTGGCATTGGTCCACGTGAGCAGTCATATATGCCAGTGCTAACTAATCACAGGCACTACACCCTCACATACTCACCTTCTGTACCTTGTTCCCCATTGGCCCTATGTGCTGTTAATCACCATGGCAATCACAATACTATGGTAGCATGTGCAAAGGTCACTTGTCAGTCACCTCTATGGTACAGTTGTGGAATATGTGGGTCATGTGGCAATGTCACAGCTGCCACATGTACACAGTCAACCCTCTCCCCTACACATGGACGTACAACACATGTATGAGATGCAACCACATAGCCAAACTGGGGACTAAGCACTCTGAACCCAGTACTGGCATAACCTGTCAGGTGGCATGAAATACTACTGTGACTACAATACCAGTCTGATGTAGACCTACACTGACAGCAATCCAAACATGTGACCACACTGGGCCATTCGTGGAGCCTCAGAATAGCATCCTGCCTGAGCAGCAGACACCTTTGCAGCTGGCACACAGGCATACGTTAAGCCGGAAAACAGCACATGCAACACATAGCACACAAATCCTTTGTGCCAAACAGTCACAGCCTGTACGGATAGACAACACACCTGCTACAGTTGTGTTAGGTACCTTTATTGTCTGGTACAGTGAGGTCCCGCTCACTAGGCTGGACAAGGTGAAGGTCACAGTGATATGCCCGTGGGGCACTATGGTCCACCACATAACACAAGCATACAGGTCAGTCAGAGGCATGGACACATATGACTCAGTCATTGTCCATGCCACTATGGCTGACCTGTGATGTATCTCCCTGGACTACATGATAGGGAACATAGAAGGGCTCTCTGAGCATGTGGCACAGGCTGGTATGACCCTAACCTTGGTTGGCATCATACCCTCACCAGGAATGCTGACGTATTACTGAATGCTGATGAATTACTGTAGCTACAACACCCTAGCTGAAAGGTTCCTAGCATGTAGTCACTGCATTGCTATGGAACAACTTGTTACCACTCCCACAACAAGTGAAAACATGCAGCACCTGTTCATCAACAACATGTAGACTATATGCCCCAGACCAGATGTGTATCCCTCGCTGCTAGGATGATACCATATACAACTCACACTGTATATACACATACCACATGCAGCACCTGCACAGAAGACCACAGTCATAATGTTATCCAGTGCAAATACCATGTATTCACATGTGGCAGGCGTCAGACATGGGAACTATTGAAGGTCACAGGTACATATGTGTATTTGGCACACACATACATCATCTGTGTCCATTGCCATTACTGGTTTAATCGATGTCATGCATTATTGTGAACAACCCACACACATGGGCATTCTGTGTGACAAAAACGCATGTGGCATGTGTGGAATTCAAAGCCATAACTAACTGTGCTATGACAGTAGTGAGAGACGCAGTAGCAGAGCGTGCTATTTGCATTACTGGGAGATTTGCCCTCTTCTGCTGTACTTGTAGGGTGTTGAAATCATCTCTGTGTAGAGATTGGAATATGCACCAGCTGGTGTGTTGTACTGGTTGCCAAAAGGGTCAGTTTTCTCACACATGTAATTGCACACACCCTACTGGATCTCCACTGTGTCCCTGCTTGATGGAGGCACAGCACACTAGCCTCACACAGTGCCTTATGTGACCTACTTTACAGTGGCACAGTAGCCTACTGTACTGGGGAGGCAGACACCAAGCACACTCTGACTAAGCTGTCATTCCCTAGGGCAAACAGCCTAATGTTGATCTCTACACCCATATGTTTAATTGTCAGATGCACAATATTTGTTGCTGATAGACTGTTTGCAGGTCTTTATTGCCATAGCATTCACTGTTTCTATGAACAACTTGTGTATCTGTGGAAGATGTTTGAATATGAGAGGGATCCACTATATCACTTATGTCTCTGTAGTCATTTAACTGTGTGCACTGGGCAGATTGCTGTAATGTGGTTGGTTCCTGGAATAACACGTACAAATACCAGATATGTGTGGCCAACTGCTAAACTGAGATTTGGCCTAAGTGTGTGAGCATGCCCAGTTCAGGCTTTTCATGGCATGTTGTCTGACATATGTCTCATTTATCAAAGTGTGCGAGCATGCCCAGTGTGAGCTTTCCATATGCTGAACTCTGCAGCCCACCACATTTGTGGATGAGTGTGAACTTCAACAATATCTCATGTTTATGGTTGTGTGTTGTGTGTCATGTTGTGTACTTACTGTCCAACTGCTTTGTGTCTGAACACAACAGGGATTATACTGTGCCTGCAGGGTTTGCATGGGATACTTTGCATACAGTTGTCAACATCCTTTCATACTGACCTAACACTGCAGTACCGTATAGTGTACTGGTTCAGTACTTTCACTGTGGTGGACAGTATCCTGGGCTTTAGTCCTATCACTGCTTTACATTTTCATCGTGAGCACAACAGACTGGTTAGGGGCCAGTTGTGCACATCTGACCATGTTGCATTATGTTCAGATATGAACTACTTAAATCAGGCTTGTCCAACATTAGTAGTGTATTCCACAACATAGGTGTACATTGGCAAACACTAGCAATGTGCCCTAGGCCATTTCTAATGCTAGTTGGAGAGTGTGTTTGTCCTTTGACACACATTGTAAGTGGGAGTTTGCCATGACATATGTCATGGTTAGTATACTGTGCCTCCGTCTACCCGTGACATAACAGTGATACCCAGGGTAAACCTACCATCTCCCATCCACTCATCAAGATTCCTCTTGAGGAGAGTCGATGAGTGACTCTCTGGCTATCCTGTACTGGGAGTTTACTCAAGAGTGGGGGTGGCTTCTGTGTTATGGATCATTCAGTACAGCTTGTCCTATGTATGTCAGTGCTGGGGTTCAGGTCTCTCATGTGCATAGCTCACTGCCATTCAGATTGTACAAGGTGCAGCATGTTCATTGATTCCAGCTTGGACATGGCTTTATACATCAGGCACAGCTTGCCTCTGGGTGGGCAGTATGGCAGTGTGTGGAGCTGCAGTTTGTTTAATCAGGCAACACATGGCATCTGTTCAAGCTCTTTGATACTCCTGGTGAGGTACTTTTGGGGACTTTACAGTTGATGGAGGTATCTGCTGAGGTACATCCCACAGGGGCTATTGTAGTCAATTTTAACGCTGATGAAGGATGACTGCAGAGCCACAATGACCTCCCCTTATCTAGATCTGACAACCTTCATGATTAGGTGGGTATATGGTATGTTTCTGTAACCATTACAGCCACATGCTTGTCCAATGCAGGATATCTATCAACTTGTGTCCCCAGGTCTGTCATTGCATGTTAAGTACTTAATGGGTTAACACCTATGTGGTAATTGGTGGGCACTTACTGTATATCCACAGGGGTTGACTATACACTTTTCTGCAATTAGCTTGCTAACACAGCTATGGCACCAGTTGTCTGTTTCTATGTGGCCCTTTTGTGGGATGCTTGTGTCAGCTGGAGGGTCAGATATGGTGGCCAGTTTGTAGTCCTCTGCAAACTTGTTCAGACACAGTCCTTCCATGTTGGCCTGTACCTATAGGACATATATACCAAACGAGGGAGGTCCCAGGACCAAGCCTTCTGGGATGCCAGTTATATCTGTTTTGTAGTCTGACATGGCTGCAGCATGTCTGACCATGTCAGTTCTGTCCTTGGTCTGGTTTGCAACCCCTCTACTGACATAGGGGTTTATATTTAAGCTGGTGAGCTTATCTATAATGAACACATGGGGTATTGTATGGAAGCCTTTGCAAGGTCTAGCTACACTGTGTGGACCACATTCCCCTCATCAATGACCTTAATGACTGTTTCAAATGAGTCAAACATGTTTAAGGGACAGGATCTGCACTTAAGAAAGCCACACTGGGTAGGGTCCGGTGTCAGTAGGTCCCCAATATCTTTATGTCTGCGGTACATGTTGATCCTTTCCATAGCTTTGCAGACCAAGCTTGTCAGGATTCTGGGGTGGAAGTTTGCAATATCCATTCAGGCAACACCTTTGTTGAGAAGGACCACTGTTGTTGTACACTGCTCTTTGGGTACATATCCTGTGGTAAGGCTGACATTGAGCAGTAGTGTTATTTGGCATTCCATTCTTCTTGGAGTCCATGTTGGACTCAGCTCAGGACACCATCTCATACCATTGATGCTGTGTGTTTTGCTTTGTAGATGCTGGCTGTTACCTCAGCATCTGCAACGTCAGGGGGCCAGCACTCTGCTGGGATAGATATTTTGCATTTGGGGGGGGGGGGGTTTGCACTGCACCTGTCAGGTTGGATGTTGGCAATATGTGTGTGTGTTTGGTATATTGTTTGTAATATTTGAGTGATTCAGAGCATATCTGTGAACTCCCAACAAGGTTCCTACCATCAGTTAAGAAAGCCTTGTGATTATCCTTAGTGTCCTGTACACTTTGTATCTTCATAGGTTTCTAGGTTCATACTAGGCTATCCTCCCTATGGCATTTATAAGCCTAGCCAGAGTGTGTGTGTGGCTTTCGCCACCCCTTGCTATGTGAATATTATGGCCATTTATGATTTACTTTACTGTGCATCTGTCTGGACGTGACACAGTGAAGACCCCCAGTGTACATCTACCATCATCCATCCACTTGGCAAGATTCCTGTTGAAGAGTGTCAGTGAGGGGCTCTGCCTAACATGGAGTGGGATTCTGTTCCAGGGTGTAGGGAGCCTCTGGGTTGTGTATCTGTCCCTCCAGCACATCCTATTTCATTATGTGTTGAGGTTGACATCTCTCACTCTCACAGCTCCGATGGATTTGGGTTTTCTGGGGTGGAGCATGTCCATTACTCCTGTGTTGGACATGGCCTTGTAAAACAGGCGTACAATGCCTCTGTGTAGGCAGTATGTGACTGCATTCAGCTGGGGTGTCTACAGCCAGGCAGCATATGACATATATTTGAGACCCTTTATCCTCTTGGTGAGGTACCTTTGAGGTCTTTCTAACTGCTGCAGGTGTCGGGTAAGGTACATCCCAAATGAGGCATTGTACTAGATTATGGGTCTGATAAGAAAACACTATAGGGGCACAATGACCTCTGTTGACGTACATGTGAATCCTTTCATGATACGGTGTCCAGTATAGGCAGTCTTCCTAGCCACGTTGGCAATGTGAGTGTCACATGACAGGTTACTGTCCACTTGTTTCCCTAGGTCCCTGATTACTCCTTCCATACATAATGGATTACCACCTATGTGGTAATTTGTGAGTACTTTGTTTGGTATTTGGTGAGACATTCATACTGTCCAGTGTCTTCGGGACGGCTGGGTGGGGTTCCTGTGTGTGAGAGTGTGGTCTGTAGCATGCTACAGACTGTACAGCAGTTTTGCCTACGGTTACCCACATGGGTGGTCTCTGATGCTTCATGCATTGTCAGTTACCTGGACGTGTGGGTGTCTGTACTGAATATGGATACTCCCCCTCCCTTTATGTTTTGGTCCAGGTTTTGGGGCCATAACGCATGATATGGGGTATAACCTGGTAGTGCTGGTGTGCTGTCAGGAGCCTTGCTGCAGCTTTCTGTCACTACACAGACATCAATGTTCTCCATACTGGAGAGGGCCTCTGGAGCATGCATATTGAGGTTTACACGTTTGGCATTGGTCAGCATTACCCTTATGTTTCTTTCCACTTATGTTTTCTAGGGAGGTGGGTTAGTCTTTTCAGCCTTGCCTACGAAAGGCTCTATGGAGATGGCAAAAGCCTTATCCAATATCCAGATGCCCAGGGGTAACAGGTGCAAGCCATCCCTGGAACAGCAGTGTGGCTTGTCAAGCATGACATCCCAAGCAGACAGACACTGGATCCCCTTGGAATGACACCAGTAATTGTGCCACTTGTTAAAGCTGATCATTCTGTTTGCACTGTGGCATCATTCTTGGTGAGGGTAGGATGCTGCAAACGGTCAGTGTCATACCGGCCTGGACTACATAATCGGAGAGCTCATCTATGTCTCTTTTCATGTAGTCCGGGGAGGTACATCTCAGGTCATTCACGCCAGCATGGACAATGACTGCATCATATTTCTACTAGCTTTGGGATGACCTGCGTACTTCTGTTATGTGACACATTGTAGCAGCCTACAGGCAGCTTACTGTACCCTTTCCCTTGTTCAGTCTGGTGAGCGGGACAGCAGTGTGTCTGACTATGGAGTCACCTATTACAACTGTATCAGGCATGTTGTTTCTCCTTCTGGCCTGTGACTGTTTGGCACACCAGCTTTGTGTACTATGTGTTGCATGTGCTATGTTTGGAGGTAGTGGTTGCTTGGGTGTCTGCTTTGGAGGCCTCCGTTGATGTGGTGTGTTTGTTATTAGGGCCTCCGGGAATGTTTTTCTGTGTTTATGTCTTTGGTTTGCAGTTGTGATAGGTCTATGTGGGACTGGGTTTGTGGTGTGTATGGTTACCTTCTCCTCCTGCCTAGTTTTGACAGTATTGAGTTGAGGGAGCTCAGCCTCCGGTTTGGATAAATGGTTGCATCTCTCACATATATTTGTATTTCTTGGGGGGAGTTAAGGGTTGTCTGTGTACTTGGGGCAGGTGTAACATTGCCTCAAGATTCACAGATTAAACTTGTTGTAGCTGGCCTTAGTGGATTGTATGTGTGGACATATTTTATTGCCATACTACTGATCAGTGATTACTTCCCTTTTTATGTTTGCTCTATCATGAAGTAGCTTCCTCATTCTCTTGCATGGTTTCGTAATGGCTGGAGTCCACCATGCCAGATGCCTGCGTGTATGGCATTGTGTCTTGGTTATATTTGGGATTGCATAATCCAAGCATTCCTGGCAGTGTTCATGGAATGCCTGTATAACAGGTTCTGAGGTGTGGCCCATATTTTGCACCTGCACAGGGCCTTTAATGGATTCCACATCAGTTTGGAGGAGTGCAACTTTTGCTTTACACATGTTTTTCACTGTGGCTTTCTGGCCACGGACTGTGGTCAGGATGTGTATATCCAGTGTGATTACTCTATGGTCTGGTCTTACCAGTGAGGGATACACTTCTCATCTTGCCATCCAGTACCCATGTTGCTGATTATCACATCCAGTATGCTTACCCCTCTTGTGGGAGTGGTACGTTGTTCCTGGGCATTTTGGTTTATGGATTCTAGGAACTTTTGTCCTACAGTGTTGGAGCTAGTATAATGCTCCCAGTCTATGTTTGGGTATTTTCAGTCACCCAATATAATGTGGTTTGGAGGGCTTGATATATTCATGTATTCCAACATAGGCCAAGTGCATTTCCTGGTGTTAGGACGGTAGTCTGTAGCAGGCTATAAACTGGGAGTCAGTTTTAGCCACTGTTACTTGACCATGGCTAGTCCATGCTGCTTCTTGTTGTGGTACCAACATGGGGGTGTGGTTATCATTGACCATTATTGCTAGTCACCCTCCTTTTGTAGCTTGTTCCATGTTTTGAGGCTGTACAGCACAGTATGAGGTGAAACCTGGTAGTGTTAGGGTGCTGTTGTGAGCCTTGACCCAGTTTTCTGTTACAGGACAGATATCAACATTTTCCATACTGGGGGAGTTTAGACTGCATGCATCTTGCTGTTTAGACTTCTGGCATTGGGTAGCATTACATCTAGGTTCTTATCCCTTGTGATACCTATGGAGGTGGGTTTGTGTTTTGAGCCTTACCTATTCAGGGCACGCTGTGGGTAACAACAGCCTTTACCAGTATCCATAAGGCCTGGACTGATAGGTGAACGCCACCCCTAGCAGGTGGAGCATCGTGCCATGCTCAGCATGTCATCCCAGGCTGGCACACATTGGATCCCCTTTGACTAACTGCAATACTTCAGCCAATTATTGCAATTGATCATCTCATCGTCATATTGTGGCATCATGCTTGATGAGGGTAGGATGTTAGTCAGGGTCATCAAGTGTGCATATACTACATGGTGTTACATTGCTTAACACATGGCATTCATGCCTCAGGTGGTGCTGCAGGGCTGCCTCTGTCGGATGCACATACTACACTCCCTGTACATGTTTGAGAGCAGGTTATGTCATTTTAGGCATCCCTGTTATTATATGAGTGAGTCAGAGAGGGGTATCATTCCCAGGGTTCCTACTGAGTCAGTGTATGTGCTATGCGTTGCCTCTTTGCCAAGGCCAGGGCATACTGGGCATGCCTCCTTCTGCCTACTGGGGCAGGCTGAGGTTGTTCCTCTTCTGAGTCATGCTCTGCCTGTGATGGCCTTGGCAATGGTGGGGGGCTGTTTGGCCCGGCCCTATGCTGGTCCTGCTGCAGCTGTTTTCGCAAGATCATATTATGTAGCATAGCACATACCATGACAATTTGGGTACATGTAGCTGGTGAGTACTGCAAGGCTCCACCAGATGTGTCCAGACACCGGAACCATGACTTGAGCAGCCCAAACACACGCTCTATTACATTACGTGTTTGTGCGTGTGCCTCATTATGGTGTTCCTGTTCAGGTGTGTGTGCATTTCTGATGGGTGTCATCAGCCACGGCTCCAGTGCATAACCTGCATCCCCCACTAGATGTCCATGTGGGATGTCCCCATTGGCAAATGTCTGGTACAGCTGCGTCAAATGCCAGATATGGGAATCATGGTAGCTCCAAGGGCAGCCAGCACACACATTCATTATTATGCCCTGGGCATCACACATGACCTGGCAGTTGATGGAGGGGAAGCCTTTACGGTTAATGTAGGCCCTACCCTGCTCACCGGCTGGTGCTTTGATGCGTATGTGCGTGCAGTCTATTGCACCCACTACCTCAGGGTATTCCGCTATTTGCTGGAAGAGACGCATATTGCTGGCCAATACCTCACGGGCATTGGGGAAATATACATGATCACCGACATGTGCTGACATGGCATCCAGGAACTGGTGCAGTACCCTAGAGGCTGATGCCTGTGATATCCCCATCATATCACCAGTTGGTCTCTGGAAGGTACATGTTGCTAGTATTCTTAGGCCAAC
>NC_056732.1:137234755-137249755 GCF_019279795.1 Protopterus annectens
GCCCAGCTTAGTAAGTTTATCTATGATTCCAGAGTGGGGGATGGTGTCAAAGGCCTTGGCAAAGTCTAGATAGGCTGTGTGGACCACCTTACCCTTGTCCATGGCTCTGGAGCCTGATTCGAAAGAAGTCAGTCAGGTTCAGGAGACAAGATTGGCCCTTCACGAACTCAAACTGGGTGGGGTCCAGTGTTTGAAGGTTGCCAATGTCTTTGTTTATAAGTTCCATGATAATACGCTCCATGGCCTTGCAGATAAGGCTTGTCAGACTGATGGTGTAGATGAGCTGACACATGTGATGCAGTAACACCCTCCTGTCTGTTCCAACATCTATTTAGGGGAATGGCAAAAGTCCAAAACCCAGTGACTTTGCAGAAGTTAGTCATGTAAATCTTCACATCCCCTCACTGATGTGTCAGACACAGACGATGCTTATGCGGGCCAGGCAACACTACAAATTTGCCTTATATCTGGAGATAACATCACATTAGGGAAAATACACTAAGCTGCTAGCCATGTCACCAAGCAATATCCAAACTACAGGCAGACTAACACAACAAAAAAACAATCTTGCTATGGGGGAATACACATGTAATTGCAAATATGCCAGGCACTCCAGGGAAGTAACAGCACTGAGAAACACACACCAGTGTGAAAGTGCATACAGTATAAGTAGTGTGTGAACCAAACTGTCAGCATGTTTGATACTCACACACTACCCCTACATATAATGGCCCAATACACAATGTAGTATCATGCCTGACTGTGTTATGGGGCAAGTCAGAGTCTTACCCTACAAAAATGTAACAATTGTTAGAGCACCAGAAACTGGATCCGCATGCAAAGGCGGATAGAAAAGGAAACATAACACTTACATCTATCCCCCCAAGAAATAACATGTTCACAATACACTGCTACACAATCCTTACAGTCTGTCAACAATAGCTAGAAATACAAAGACCTCCCAACTGTACAAACTCCCACAGAATGTCCATGCCTTGTCATCATATATAAGGCCTCTTACACATAACATGTCTGGCAGTCTGATACCTAACTGGGATGATATTACAAATTACGTCACTAAGTAATGATATACCATATGTCTGCATGATATATGGACAAGGTTTGACATACTTGTGGACAGAGGCCTAAACACAGGTCCAGGATGGAGATATTGCTGCTATAAACTGAGAAAGTAGCTGGTGTAGGTCTAATCCTATTCCCCCTGTCACACACAGTGCAAACTTGAACATCCCACACTGCTGTGTCCAGCCCTGAATCCTGCCTGTCTGTACAATCCCACTGTCTGCAACCAATATAATGTAGCCAGTCACACTACCCTCCTGTAGACTTTACATATCACTCTTAATGGTACTTATCTGTCACATATAAATCTTGACTCCCCTCCCCACCACACACAGCCTGCTTGTACTCTTTTGTACATCTCTCCCCCACACTGCCCATGACTCTGGACTGGTGTTCCCAAGTAGTTAGACCTATCCACCGTCCAAACTGTACGCCCTGCATTGTCACCATTCCTCTATCCCCCACCCCATTCACACACATATATTCTTACTTAGTCCTGCTGGCCATCATTCCTCCCCGCTCTACAACATAATGCCATCTCCCCAGGGTCTCACCAACCTGTCCCCTAATCTCACTACAGACCACAATGTCATCTGCAAACTGCACAGTCAACAGGGACCCCTGTCTGATCATGTCTGTCAACCTGTCCCTCACCACTGTAAATGTGAAAGGACATACAGCAGACTCCTGATGTACTCCCACCTCCACCTTAAATCCACCTGTCATGTCAAAACCAGAAATCACTGCTGTCATACTAGCCTCCTACATATCCTGCAGTGTCTGACAGACTCCTCTGGCACCCCTGACCTCCACATACAATACAACAACTACTCTCCAGGCAACATGTCATAAGCTCTCTGTAGGTGCACATAGACACAATGCAGCTCCATCTCAGCCTCAGTGCAAAGCTACATCAACACTTGTGGATCATTTGCATCGGAAACACTCTTACCTGGCATGAAGCCATACTGCAAATCATCAATCATCACCATGTTCTCAACCTAGCTGCCATCACCCTTTACCATTACCTTATCCTGTGACCTATCAATGTTATCCCTTACTTGTTACTACAGCTCTGCAGACCACCCTTGTTCAGATAAGCAGTACCCATACATATCCGTCAACATCTTACACATCGTCTCACTTTCCAAGATTATAGTAAACAATCCAGTTAAAAATATTGCTACCAAGTCTCAGAAACACCTCCAGGCATCCACAGGTATGTCACCTGGAACAACAGCCTTTCCACTGTTAAACCCCCTCACAGTTATCCTTACATTCTTCTTAATAATCTGTTGCACCTCCTGATTAACCATACCTACCTCAGCCAACCTACTCTCCCTCCCTCATTTTCTTCATGGAACAGGCCATTAAAGTGATGTTTCCATATGTTCTAAACACATGCCTAGCTTGTATGTTTCACCCATATTCTTTTATCACCCTTTTGTGTTGCACATCCTCCCTAGTTACGTGCCTCTGTCTAGTCAACAGCTACAGGCCCTATACACCATCCGTGCTATCCAACATTACATACAACCCCAGACTCCACATCTGTATGTCAGACTCCACATCCATAGCTATGTGCAGCACTCTCTTTGCCATGCACCCCATCTCTTTATACTCATGTCTACTCTCTACATCTGTCTGTCAATCCCACTTCTCCTTTGACAACACCTTTCTCTGCATATTCCCCTGTACTTCTTCATTCTACCACTAAGTGTGCAGCAGCAGTCACCATCTGAGCAGCATGTCAACCCGTGTCTGACTGAGCATAGTGGGTCACAGGTGCATTAATGTAATGCTGAGTATGAGTACAAATACAACACATCCACTGAGGGCAATCGGAAGGCCATCCCCACATATGTCTGTGGTCTCACAGGCAACTATCCAACCCACCCTGTAATGGAGATCAGCCACAGCACATACACACACACCATAGCAACAGACGACCATCTTTGGACATGTTTAGGACAAACATCACCCCCCTGGCTCAACATCAGTATAGAAGGATATGCACACCACATGCACCCCTACCCTCACCATTAATCAGGTGCAAACTGCCTACTAGCACATAATGCTATGCATGTTCATACAATTCTGCTAGGAACTGGAATATTATTTGATGTAATGTTGTGGCTACTGATACTCATTACTAGTGAGCTGTCTCTGTAAAGAATTATGGACAATGTCTGATGTCCTGTGATGTGTTTTTCCCTGTTTATGTCTTTCAGGTGTGATGCAGGGGCTTCCAGCCTATGATGTCCAGAAGACAGCAGCCATAACTAAGGCCATGCTGGAACACTACCACATCCTCTTCAGTTGGGGTCGCCAACACCAACGGGAGAGGACAGCCCTCTGGGAAGACCTCACACAGAGAGTGAACACCTTGGGGAACTGTGGCCAAATGTACAAACAGGTCAGGCACAGAGCAACTGACCAGAATCGGCGTGCACGGCAATGGACTGCTGCGGTGGCGAGGGACCGTTCTGCTACTGGTGGGGGCAGCCAGAGAGGCCCCATTTACAGCAATGGAGGATACCTTGCCAACATATATATATATATATATATATATATATATATATATAGACAGCGATATATACATATATGTAGAAAGATGAATACATACATACACACATATATATATATATATATACATATATATATATATATATATATATATATATATATATATATATATATATATACATAAATATACAGAAATATATGACAGCTACAAACACATGCAATATGATGGTCATGCTGCTGCACACTACACTTCTACATCTGGAAATGCACTCACTGGAAATATTCCTTAAAATGGGGAACTATGACATCCGTGCTGTAATAGAGACCTGGTTAAAGGCAGCAGGAAGCACCCCTGCACTACCAGCCCATTACTCATCCACATCTCTTGGCTGCAGAACTGTGACTGAAGCTCCAAAGGTGGTGGTGTTTCCATATTCATTAAGGAGGCACACACCTCCAGAGTGTTTACCAACTTAGGCATTACAGATCCTGCAAGCACAGCTAATACTGGGTAAGACAGTGGTTCAGGTCGTAGCCTGCTATAGGTCCTCAAACATGTCCCAACACTCACACTCCATGTCCCTAAACACCCTGGAGGATGATACTGTCCAACCTAACACTCACATACTGGTTGATTTCAACTAACCCACCATTATCTGAGAAAGCTACTCATGTACCAATGCACATGCCCATCACATTGACCTGGTCCTTCCTAACATGGGCGGCTGTTGCTCGACACCAATAAACAACTCCACCTTGTTATATCTTAGCACAAATTAATCACCTTTGGAAATCCATGGCCCTCCCACACCACCCTGCAGATGGCCTCATAACAACAGAGGTGGCTAACCTCACGGCAGCCATGCAAGTGGAGACTAGGTGCATAACAGCTGAATCAAACAACAATGCACTATGAACATGTACACAAATGCATGGGTACTGCCATACCCACTACAACCAGGATCCTCATCTCCAATAAAAGGAAGCTAATCTGGTAGTCCCCTACCATACAGACACTGTACAACAGAAGGAGGGAACTGATATGGAATAACATGAAGTCCCAAGACTGGAAATCGACACAGCCTCAACTGAAGGTTGCGACCCCTCAACAAATACTACAAAGTTAGCTGTGAGAACAGAATAGGAGCACATAGTGAAGACAAGCACAAGGTCTCATATAGTTATGTTAAGAATCTTCATGGCAACAGCAAAATTTGTTCTGAGCTACTAGACAATGGTACCTCCCAGACTGAGCCAGAAAATGCTGCCAATATACTGGCTGGAATCTTGAGTGCAAACATTACCCCTCACTCCCCCCCCCAAAAACACCTATCTCAATACCAGTACACCACCAGGCACCCAGTAGTACTGCAGCACAGGTTAAAACACCACTGTCCAAGGCCAAGAATACAGCTTCTATGGGACATGAGAATATCCCTGGCTGTGTTCTACATGAACTACTGAGTGACCTGGCACCTTACCTGTGTGCCCTGTTCAAGCACAACCTCACCTCAGGCTTTGTCCCTACTGAATTGTACACTACTACAGTCACCCCTCTCCACAAATGAGGTGTAACTACAGACCCTGGGAAATACCGCCCCAACTGCCTGACAAGTCTGCTATGCGAAGCTATGGAATGCATCATCATGCACCTAATAAACAGGGATACGGGAATCTGCAGACTCAGGATCCCACACAGTTTACTTTTGTGAAAGGTAGGTCATACCTGCTTATTCCACCTGGTCAACTTCTTGGTGTCAGTCACCTGAGCTGTGGATGAAGGCCAGGTGACACATACAGCCTACATTGATCTGGCCAAAGCCTTTGATAACATTCCTCACTCACTAACTAGGTGGGAACTGAGGCACAAACACAGGGGTAGATTGGACATACTGTTGTCATACATTGAGGCAGTTACAGATGTCACTGGGTTTGTTGTAACATCCTTTATGAGGAATATGATGTCAGTAATACCCATAGATGTGTGTATTTACTGACTGCATTCCCCAAAGTCCACAACTGATTTACCAAGGACACCAACCGTCTGCTGAACACACAAAACATAACAGTCACACATGCAGCCAGCCTGTGGATAGCGTGCCAATGGAGAGGTATGTCAGAGACATATCACTGTGAGTTGTGCCGTCACACACTAAATGCATGTCCACACAAACCCTGTCAATCTATCAATCTATCAAGCCACCATGTGTGTAACAGCAGTGATAATATACAATCTGTTCACAAATCTGGGGATATGGCCCCCATGTTGGTTGGCTGCCTCCACATGTCCTGTCCTGTGACATATTGCCACCCACTGTATGTGAATCTGTAGGTCACCGCCTCTGTAATGTCCCTCACACAGGCAAGGAAATTGAGCAAGGGCCACATTAAGGAATGTCCCATATGTCAGAACTAGCAGCAGTGTCCAGGTCCACAGCACAACACAATGTGGGCACCTACATAATGGTATGGCCATAGCAATACCTGACATCTGCACATCTGTACAGAGGACAGACAGTAAGTAGATAGCCAACAGGTTATGCATTAGGATGAATGTTTTGCAAGATACACACCTGAAACTGAAAGGTATGCCATTACTACATGACAGCAGTCCTCAATGATATGTCCAAAACACATAGTAGTCTACCGTTAATATCAACATATCAGATCAATATCCAACAAATAAACATAGAGCTCAAACACCAAGAACAAGATACTCAGTACTCAGAGTCCAGCTTTGCATGCAGGAGTGCATGGTTCCAGTACTACAATCTACAATCTACTCTTACTTGAAAAAGCACTGTTAAAAGTACTAATGTAATGATACAACATGTGTTAAACTATTTCTGTCAACCAGTGCACTGTAGCTGGTGTAACATGCAAGTGTGACTGCATATAACCTGAGATACTACCCATGTATGAAACAAATCCAAAGAGAAAAGATTGTGGTACTACCCATGTATACCCAGGAATCCCATACAGTATACTCACACCCCTTGCAACTGTAATGACAGCCCATAGAACCATGTTATGTACAGGAAATGAAATACACTTCTTAAAGATGCCATTATCCTGCTATTCTATCAGACTGGAATGTGATCACTGGCTACCAGGGCTGAGCTATGATTAGCAGGTGTGAGCATTGCTTCAAGATAAATGCTAAACAGCTTTGCACACTGGTAAACGAAGACAACATGTTGTAAACGCTTATCTGTTTAACCATACATTAGCAGGGCTTAGCTTCCCACAGACCCGTGAAAACCCACTTAAACCTGCTTTAAAGTGCCTTAATCACTCTGTCGCCATCAGCCCTTGTTTTGCCCAGCAAGGAAATAAATAGCCCATGCAGGTCTTGAACCCAGGACCTTGTACACTATAGTCACAGCACATAACCATTAAGCCATCTGAGCTGTGAGGATGTCTGGTGGTTTTTCAAATATATCATTCAGTACACATACTGAATAGTAGGGAACAACTGCTTTGACTACTACAATTGTTTAGTAATTGTTAAGTGAAAATAGTGCTGAATCAGTCAAGTTCTTATATGTAAATATACACAATTCAGATTAATATGGTGGGATACATCTGAGAAGGTACATAAAACACTCAAGTTCTTATATGTAAATATACACAGTTCAGATTAATATGGTGGGATACATCTGAGAAGGTACATACAACACTCATGTTTACACATAAAAGGCTATATATATATATATATATATATATATATATATATATATATATATATTCATATACACATACACACACACACACATATATAATATATATATATATATATAGATAGATAGATAGATATATATATATATAGATATATATTTATAGAGGTATATATTTCCATATCTCTGTTTCTCTCTCTCTCTCTCTCTCTCTCTATATATATATATATATAAATAACATATGCCCATGACATGTAGTGGAGTCATACCTCAGCGCCACAACTCTCAACCACTTAGTGCAAGGGAGCGTAATGTATGTATTGCAGTTATAAATCTAGAATGGTCCTACAGTGACAGGGGATGTGTCAACATGCATGTTGTGAAGGAAGGCTCTTCTGAAACTGACATGCACACCATCAGTTACTGAGAGACATCACAAAATCATCATAGTGAAGTACCACACAAATCACAGTAATGATCCTGTGGAATACAGAAGAAATATGAGCAATAAACATGGACAGTCTGAAACAATCTGGTCAGTTAGGGGGTTTACACAGAACTCCTTAGTTCAAGAAATGTGGAACAAGCCTGACAAAGGGGATCTTTAAAGCCATGGAAATGGGGATTTATCAAACATAATGGACTAGATAAGCTCACATAGCTGATCCATTCACACCCTCCTGGCTGTCCTAACACATATTAACTGGAGGAACAGAGGTCCCAAGCAGCATACTTCCCAATAGTTAGTGACATACATCTTCACATCAGCTCACTAATTTGTCAGAAATACACAACACGTTTGGTGGCCAGGCAACAGGAAATATGCCAAATATCTGGACATAACATCACACTAGGGTAAAAACACTGAGCTGCTAGGCATGTCACCAAGCACTGTCTACACTACAGGGAGACTGCCACAACACTAACCCAATTTACCTATGGGAGAATACACATGTAATTGCAAATATAGCAGGCACTACAGGTGTGTAACAGCACAGAGTAACAGACACCACTGTGAAAGTGCATACCCAGATCCAATCTCAACACAGTCACATAATGGTAGGCCTAAGTAGCAGTACAGTATATGGACTGTGTGAACAACAGTCATCATCATCATGTTTGCCAGTCACACAATGACCCCATACATACTGCCCCAATTCACAGTGTAGTCTGATGCCTGGCTGTGGTATGGGACATGTCTCAGTCTGGCCCTACAAACATATGGGCTGATAGGATATCAGAAGCTGGAGCAGCATGCAACGTCGAATAGAACAGAACCAAGAACATTGACATCTACCCCAGTCTGTACACTGACAAACAATCAAACCAAAAACCACCTCCAGAGGAAGCCTTAATAGGCAAAAATAGTAAAATGAAAAAAAGGCTTCCACCACAGCAAAAAGTTCACTGAGAAATTCTGTTAAAATGTAGGCTTTAATAAAATGAAGAAATAAAAAGCACAAATTGTGCTGTTCAAGTTGCAGGTCAAACAGGATAAGCGATTTCAGTTAAAAAACCTTCTTCAGATCCTAGTGTGTAGACCTGACTTACTGCTGTTAAATAAAGATCCTTAATTGCTCAACCAATCACATACAGCAATCAGATGCATGCCATCCTTAAGCCTCCATTTAATTTCTTAATTAGGCTTCTCTCTTTCAAAATAGGTTTAATAGGAACTACTCTGTTGAGCCCTGGAAATAAATTAGCTCTGAGGTTCATGATCCATTTGCTTTCTTCCTTTTCAGTTTTGTTGATAATGTCTCCTCCACTGAGGTTAGTAGTCACAGTTGAGATAACCATAAAGCTAAATGAATGCCCTGGATTTTCAGACACATGTCCATCTGTACACTGGCCAAATAACATAATCACAAAACAAGGCTACATAATACGGACACTCTATCAACAATCATCATATGTACACAGACCTCTACTGTACAGACTACAACAGAATGTCCAGGTTTTGTCTTCAGATATTAGGCCTCCGAAACATTACATGTCTGGCAGTCTGATATATCACTGGCTTGATATCAGGAATTATGTCAGTAAATAATGGTATACTCTACATATCCACAGAAACTCAGAGCCAATATTGACATATTGCAGTTATAAACTAACCAAACTCTGGCCAGTCTGCAGATAGCCCTACAGGTGAGAGTTTTCTTCATGCAGAAGAGCCATATCCACACAAACTCTGTTAAACCAGCATTACTTCAAATGTAGAACACCAATACTTACATTCTGTCCCCATGTCTGGAACATCCCCCTCCAGTTTGTTGGCCTGTCTCTACAGTGTTTGTTGTAAGAGGTATTTCCAACTACCCTCTGTGATGCTGTTTGTCACACACCCACATGAAGTCCTGCTCACAGTGAAGGAGAAGGGCCAACACCCACTTGCAGTGCTTACTTACAGGAGTGTGCTTCCATGCAATTAGCTGTAGGAATGATACCACAGCTGCTCCACGTGCAATTAGCAGGTGGAGGGCACCAATTCATGCACAGGCCATCAACTGATCATGAGCATTACAAACCAATGTCAAGCTCCTGCCTATGCAAAACAGATGAAATTTTCCACATCTACCAGAGAGGGGGAGAGGGAGAGAGAGACAGATGGAAAGAAAGAAAGGATGAGAGAAAGAGCCAAGTGTGTTTGTGTATGATCTGTGGGTGGAGTTAGATCTCTGGGGTATTATAATGGTTGCATATATATACATTTATGGTTGTGGATTGTCTGCATCAACCTCTACAGTGTTTGACAACTGTTGGCCTTGTAATGTGACATTGGGACATATGGGTCCTGAATATGAAAATGTAGTAAAACCCACCCTGCAATGAATCCTGTTATTACACAACCACACAGGATACTGCACACACACACACACACACACACACACACACACACACACACACACACACACACACACACACACACACACACACACACACACACACACACACACACACACTTGCCAGTACTGTGTTTCAAACTCCTACCTAGCTATGTCTTGGTACTACAGTGTTACGCAGTTATTGCAGGTGCCACAGAGATTATATGTTGGAGAACTGTCCAAAGGTATCTTTGAAGATAAGTGACATCAGCTGCAGTGCTAAAGGAGGGGTGAGGGAAGTGTAGGAAGTGTGAATGACCACAAAAGCAGGTGTCAGCAAAGACACACACACACTCTCACACACACACACACACATTATCACAGTTGCCTGGACCATGATTAGAACTCCTACCTAACTAGTTTGCTATACGATGGTACTACACAGTTATAGCAAGCACCACAAAGCTTATATATTAAAGAGCTGTCCAAAGGTATCTTTGAAGGTGAGTGACATCAGCTGCAGTGCTAAAGGAGGGGTAAGGGAAGTGTAGGAAGTGTGAATGACCACAAAATCAGGTGTCAACAAAGACACACCCACACACAAACACACACATTATCACAGTTGCCAGGACCAGGATTAGAAATCCTGCCTAACTAGTTTGTTACACTATGGTATTACGCAGTTACTGCAAGCACCACTGAGCATATGTTGGAGAGCTGTCCAAAGGTATCTTTGAAGGTGAGTGACATCAACTGTAGTGCTAAAGGAGGGGTGAGGGAAGTGTAGGAAGTGTGAATGACCACAAAATCAGGTGTCAACAAAGACACACACACTCTCACACACAAACACACACATTATCACAGTTGCCAGGACCAGGATTAGAACTCTTACCCAAGTAGTTTGCTAAGCTATAGTATTACACAGTTATCATGAGCACCACAGAGCTTATAGGGCTGAGATTTGGCCAAAGGGTTATTTCAAGGTGACTGACATCAGCAGGCATGCTAAAGTAGGCCAATGGCAGGTGTAGTTGTGTGAATGGCCTCAAAATTATTCATCTCCAGACACACAGACACATACACACTTGCCAGAACCAGGATTAGAACTCCTACCTAATTTGCTACACTACAGTATTACGCAGTTATCACAAGCACTCTAGACTTTATAGAGCTGAGACTTGGCCAAAGGATTATTTCAAGGTGACTGACATCAGCAGGAGTGCTAACATGAACAATGGGAAGTGCAGTGCATGTGGATGGGCCATAAATCATTCCTATGGAAACACACACACACACACACATACTTACACACACACACAGTCATACACAACTTTACATCTGACAGGACTGAGTATACATATGCTACATGAATACTGATTTGTGCTATCATGTTACATAGTTATCACAAGCACCACAGACACTATAGGGCTGATGGCTACCAAAAGGAATGTGTACAGTGATTGACATCAGCACATCATGTGATATCAGCTGATTGGCTGTGTAGTAATTGGGACAGGCCTCATAATGGAATTCTCCCTGTCACTGTCTCTCTCTTCCCCACAGCTCTGTCTGTATGTTTGACATATTATAGTGTGTTGGCTTTGGATATGTGCGAGTATTCCTATCCAATGTGTGTGTGCAGCATGAATGGTGTACAATTTGGTGTGTGCACAGACATCTGCGAATGACAGATATGTATAGTCCACTGTGTTGTCAGACATGGGCTTCATTTCTCTAAGTGTAGGAGCATACCCAGTATGACCTTCTGTATTGAGTGTGTGAATCCATTCAAGGTAGGGTTGTACTCCAGTCCAGGGTTTGGTGTTCTACACATACAGCTAGCAGCCTGTTTCTGCAGGATATCTGTAGATAGGTTGACAATATGGAGTCACAATGGGTGACAGGGGGATACTGTAACTTGCTGTCTGCGCTGCTTGTGTTACATGACTGGTGTTAGCAGAGATATTCAGACATATGTACTGTTTTACACTGTGATGTATTATGACATCAACTACTGACAGATATAATTATTTGCTCACAGTTATTTACTGGAAAATACAAGATGAATGAAGCTGAGTGCAGCATTGTGGTCCACAGCCTACACAATCTTGCACACTCCTGCCATTCTGGAGGGGTAGCTACAGACACTTGCTGAAGGGTCTGTGTAAATGGTCCAGCACCTTGGTACTATGGTGTCTGAAAATTCCCTTCTTGTACATATATTGACTTAAAAGAATGGCCATAAACTGCTGTGGCCATACCTCTCAGCTGTACAGATTCACTCAGGTTACTCAAAGGCAGGGCTCATATATATGGTCAGTTCCCCTTCACAGTGTGGTTTATGAGAAGGTTTGTAGCCACCCATTACTGGGTTTGCAGGTAGGGGTAGTACAGGCACACATCAGAGTTTCAGACTTCACACACTCCATGACATCCATGCATCTACACCCCCACTCTGTTATTCTATCCTCTTCCTAACATTATGCGAGTGATATGTGAGGAGTATCCCTATAGCTGACCCTTCATCCCAGCAGTATTTATGGGTTGGTCCAAAGTTCATGCAGTGGGACATGGGGGGCATGCTACTGGGATTTGTCAACATGACCTTGCATTTGTGTTCTGTTGACTGGGTTAGGTTGTTGTGATCTCATGAGATACCATACACTGGCACTACTGGTGGGGTACAAGCCTTTGACAGAAGACTGTAGGCCATTTGGTAGTGATTCAGGCCATCTGTATCAGGCCACTGCATTCTGTCACTCCTATATTCCCAGGTTGTGAGCTAGTGGATTTCCCTGGGGTGACAGGGTAAGTGTGCAAGGTGTTAATGGCAATAGTTCCTGTCCATACTGATTCATTGGTCTGGATGCAGGCAGGGTGCTGCTTACAGCTAAGGACACACCTGCATAGGACAGCTCTTCAGCATGCTGCATTCTCTGGGTATTCCCATACAGAAGTGGGGTCATACTGTACTCATTCTCAACAGCAAGGATATGACCTGTGACAAACCTGTGGCTGATGGGGTGAGTTGAGTGCATGTGCAATATGGAAACTACTTGCAGCTAATTTACAGATATACCTGGGACATTCCCCTTATACTGCCTTGTAAAGGGTCATAGGCAGTCTCTCATTACTTCATAACTGTGCCTTTTTTGATATGCCAGTGATTGGCCAAACTACATTAATATTCCATACAACATGGACAACTAATGTGCTGCTAACCTGTCTGTACAATTCCAATGTTGTGTGCAGCTGACAGTTAAATTTTGTGCACTCTATCTAGGGTACTTCCACCTGTGTATTGTGTGTATGTATGGGCCCACATTCATGGCATGTCCATCTTTCAGACGGTGACATATTGACATCTGGACAGTGAGTATGGATGACTGCTGACATGGGCATTGCTGAGGAGTACTGCATTTGGTACTGCAGTTGTTGGAACATGGCCCTGTCAACTACAGTACTGCCCATAGGCCAAAGAGGCACAACCCTCCATGCCTACATGCTGACCACTTCCAGACAATATTGAAGACACATCAACCTAACACACAGACCCCTAAATACTGTACACATGCAACAATCTATCCTGTAGATTGGGCCAGCTAGGGTAATCTGTGTTCCACTGATACTACTCCTCACACTTACATGTTACTGCATTTCTAAATAGGATTGTGGGGGGGGGGGCACACCTGACAACTGTAAACTGTGCTATGACTGTACTGAACTGTCAGGTACTCTGTTGGCTTCCCCATCATTTTATATTCCGACCTATCATGCAGACTGGAGGCATATCAATGGAGTATAGATCTTAGGTTTTATTGACCTACATTTCAGTTCCTGACTTCTTACCCTTCAGAACTAACATACAACTGCCAGACCTGTTGCAGTCTGTCTATGTAGGTCTGGAGGGGGGCTGTTCACCATTGCCATCAATTGGAGGCCTTAGCCCAGCCTTTCCTTATGGACATCTACACCTGTCCTGCTGGCTGAGGCTGGAGGTGGGTATGTGAGTCTCACTGACAGGCATGTGTGTGTCCCATGGACACACATTTGGGTCACCACATGTACTGCAGTGGGATTTGTCACCTTGTCTAGTACAGCCTAGTGTGCTGACACCAGTATTTGTTATGGATTTCATGCTCCCCATATAGATGTCCAGTATCTGCTGCCATCCCATTCAGCCACCCAAGTCCCTTGCATGCTCACATCCATACTATAGATACAACTAACAGAACATACTATTCCATTCAGTAACTGATAGGAAGAATAACTTACCTCTTGGCTGGGCCAGTATTGAGGATGTTGCTGGAGGCACATAGTACACTCCTTATACATGGTAAAGCACAGGTAGTGTCATGTTTGGCATCACTTTTACTGTATGTGTGAGTCAGAGAGAGGTGTCGTTCCCTGGGTCCCTATCGTGTCAGTGTATGTGCTATGCATTGCCTCTTTGCCAAGGCCTGGGCATACTGGGCACACCTTTTTCTGCCTACATAGGCAGGCTCAGGTGGTTCCTCCTCCGCGTCCCTCTGTGCCTTTGCTGGCCTTGGCAATGGTGGGGGTATTTGTGGCCTTGCCCCATGCTGTTCCTGATGCAGCTGTTTCCGCGGATCATACTGTGTAGCATGACACATAGTATGAACATTTGTGTACATGTAGCTGGAGAGTACTGCAAGGCTCCAATGGATATGTCCAGGCAGTGGGACTGTGACTTGAGCATCCCAAACACATGCTCCATTATGATTCTGATTTGTGCGTGTGCCTCATTATGGAGTTCTTGTTCAGGTGTGTGTGCATTTCTGAGGGGTGTCATCAGCCACAGCTCCAGTGTGTAGCCAGCATCTCCCACTAGGTGGCCATATGGGATTTCCCCACTGGCAAATGACTGG